>NW_027283208.1:0-32084 GCF_046629955.1 Centroberyx affinis | reverse complement strand
TTAACTAAGATATTACTTTATACATTATTTAATAGTCATCTTTATAAACTATTAAATAATGTATAAATTAATACCTTAGTTAACATGAACATCATTAGTAAATGATTACCAGAAACATTAGTTAACTGTTAATTAAGCATTAGCTAACCCTTATTTAGGGTTAGTTAATGCTTATTAATGTACCCTTATTGTAAAGTGTTACCAATTTATTTCATTGTACAAACCAAGAACATAAAAAAAATAGAATCTAGGATCCGATTTGCCCACAGAAAACAAGCAGATGGGGAATGTGCTTTCTCGATTCTTGTAGCATAAATATGATTTTTAATGTGTGTGAGATACATGAGAGTCCATCCTTTGTGCTTGTATCTCTTGCCTATGTCATATTTAAGTAATAAATATCATGTTTAACAAGTAACTACAGTTAGTCAGTATTCACACCTTGTACAAACTGAGTTCAGTAAATGCATTAGATGACATGCTTTGATTGTCGTCACAGGACTGTGCACCCTCCCCTCATGTTTCCCTCGTCAGTACCACCTTGTTAAAGAACCAAAGAAGTGGACTGAAGCCCAGAGCCACTGCAGGGAGAAGTACACTGACCTGGCCACCATAGACAACGAGGAAGATGTGGCCAAGCTGAATGACACAATTGGCAAATATTATGACAGACAAGTGTGGATAGGACTCTATGACGACATTAACAGTTGGAGGTGGTCTCTGGAAAATGAAAGTTACTCTGGTGAAAGAGGGGCTGAGGCCAGGATGTCGGAGAGTATTGAACGCGATAACACCTACATTCCGAAATGTGTGTTTGTGAGCCAGGTGGGGGAATGGGGGGAAGCTACATGCAGAAGAACAATGCCATTCATCTGCTACAATGGTGAGAAGAAAACAACAAAATAAATACTATAGATAATATAAGTGATAATCATAATAACAATAGTAATGATTCCACTATCTGGCCTATCGGTGTAATCTGTGTTGCCTGTGTAGTGGATGAGATTTCAAATCTATCAGCCAGGTTTGGTTGCTGTGGGTCTTACGGTTTCTGAGATGAATGTTAGTAGAGAAAAAGAAGAAATGGGTTGAAGCTTTAAACCATATTGCACTTGTCAAATCATGTTTATTTATATTGCCCTTTATCCCAAGCATATGTCAAATGGCTTAACATACCATCATATGCAGTACATGTCATATACCATACTACATCATATACATACTGCCTCATATGAGGTAGTCCAACCCACCAGACCTGCATGTCTTTTGACTGTGGGACGAAATGGGAGCGTATCTATGTTCCCAGGGTCCTAATGTGCAGGGTCCTAAGTTCCCAAGGTCCTATGTTCCCAGGGTCCTATGTTCCCAGGGTCCTATGTTCCCAGGGTCTTAAGTTCCCAAGGTCCTATGTTCCCAGGGTCCTATGTTCCCAAGGTCCTATGTTCCCCAGTTCAATATTCTGTTAACACATATTAACCCTCTTATTGTATTCGGGTCAAATTTGACCCGTTTCAAGTTAAAATATTTCATAAATATTATCCAGTTTTTTTTATTGGAACAAGGCTTCAAAACTATATAAACACAACAAAACCAATGGTTATCATTTTATTTGATTTTGAAGGTCTCTAACCCTGTGAACAATTGTGGTCAGAGCTCTGGGTAAACATCTACACACAACCAACCTAACCCTAACCCTAACTCTAACTCTAACCCTAACCCTAACCCTAACCCTAGAACTGGGGAACATAGGTTTTTTGTCATGTTCCCATTTTGTGCCATATAAATCAGGGGAACACAGGACCCTGGGAACATTGGACCCTGGGAACATAGGACCCTGGGAACATAGGACCCTGGGAACATAGGACCCTGGGAACATTGGACCCTGGGAACATAGGAATGGAGATTCAAACCCACAACCTTGTTGCTGTGAGAAAACACCATGCCACACTTCTGGCCACACCCCAATCAGTAATGTCTAATAATTTGCCTTTGAAAGATGATGCCAAACACTTGCTTTGAAAGTTTCAACCATTAAGAGTTTAGAGGTTTGTGTGAATTAGTGTACATTTACTCTTTGATGAAACTGTAAAACGTATTATCATATACATTACTCTGGTAACACTTTACAATAAGGGTCACTAAGTTAAGGGTTAGGTAATGTTTAATAAGCATTAACTAACCCTTAATTAACAGTTAACTAATGTGTAATTTACTAATGGTGTTCATGTTAACTAAGGTATTAATTGATTATTAAGCATTAACTAACCCTTATTAAGCATTAACTAACCCTTATTAAGTATTAACTAACCCCCCATTAACCAATTTAAACATGGCTTTACAGACATCATTTGTGTTTAGTTTGATAATGGTTGGTCAAACCATCTTTAGCATGTCACATTGTTAATTAATCAAACTATTTGCAGCTGCATATTTTGATCTACTGTACGCAGTTTTCAAGATAACATACAAATTTGTTGTCTGTACTAATCATCATACTAAGGTATGATGATTTTAAAAAATCGTGCTGTTTTTTCTGTAACTTGGTGGTGTAGGTACCTGCGTATGAAAGATTTATCTATAAAAGATTTATTGATAAAACTGCAACCTGTTGCATGCTGTGTGAGATGAGCTCGCTCACAAAACAGACCAACCAACCACTTGTTCAGGTTAATTTTTAATAAGCGATAACTAAGGATATTCTCCTTTGGCCCTCAATCTGTGTCATCCCCTTCCCTCTTTCAGCGTAGAGGCTACACAGTGTGACTGAGTTACTGGATAGCCTGTAAACCGGCAAAAAAGCTTTCAAAAGTAGTATTTATTAGTTATTCCTTCATGGTCATTGTTGAGTGCAACATCATTGCTGACACTACAGAATCATGACTTCTGCTAAAAAATATTTTCAGGGACCACTGAAGCCCGGGACTCTTCCACTGAAGCCCGGGACTCTTCCACTGAAGCCCGGGACTCTTCCACTGAAGCCCGGGACTCTTCCATATTCGTCTTTGTGCTCGAATTTAAGAACTGGACCGAGGCTCAGAGCTACTGCAGGGAGCACTACACAGACCTGGCCGTCGTGAGGAATGATGCTGACGATGAGGTGATAAAGATGATAACCCGCCAATACCATGCATGGATTGGCCTGACCAGAGACTCGTGGAAGTGGTCAGATGGGAGCGCCACTTCATTCAGTAACTGGGATAGAAAAAACAATCAACCAAATGGCACAATCATTGAATCTTGTGCGGCTACAACTTCTGGCAAATGGGAGAATTCGCCTTGTGATCAGAAATCTTACTTTGCCTGCTACAGTGGTGAGTTGTGACATTCAGTCAATTCAATATTCACAAAAGCCTTCTGGCTTTAATGATGATTTTTAGTTTTTACTGGATGGAAAGCATATTTTATTAACATAAAATACCTATCCATAAAGTTCCTGTGACAAAGCAGGTGGTTAGGGTGAAGCTGACTAAAACAGACTCCTCAGTGGACCTGGAGGAGCTGAAGGAAGCCATCTTGCAGCAGGTAATGATATTTAAGTATAATGCAGAAAGATTATTTGCATTGGTAACACTTTACAATAAGGGTCACTAAGTTAAGGGTTAGTTAATGCTTAATAAGCATTAACTAACCCTTAATTAAGAGTTAACTAATGTGTCTGGTAATCATTTACTAATGGTGTTCATGTTAACTAAGGTATTAATTTATACATTATTTAATAGTCATCTTTATAAACTGTTAAATAATGTACAAATTAATACCTTAGTTAACATGAACACCATTAGTAAATTACACATTAGTTAACTGTTAATTAAGGGTTAGTTAATGCTTATTAAGCATTAGCTAACCTTATTAAGCATTAACTAACCATTAACTTACTGACCCTTATTGTAAGTGTTACCTTTGCATTCTTACATTTTAGGCTTTTAGCAAAAGCACTTGTCAAGTGTAGTGCAAATAGTGAACTGAACATCGAATAACTGAACATCATCAAAAGCACTAGCACAAAACAAGAGCTAGGTAAAAGGTCACTTTTACTTTGTAAAAGTCACTTAGATGGGCAAACTGCATCACAGTGACAGAACAAAAAAAGTTCATATTAATCTTCTTCTAATCTCTTGCTACAACATTGTGGATTAAGTATCTATCTCCAGCTGTCTGGTTGGATGCAATTGTAAACAAATAACAAACATAGGAAAAAAATGGGAAATTACCAATAAATGATACTGTGACTATTTTTGGATGAACTCTGGTTGGTGTCATGTAAAGTTGCCTCTGACAAAAGGATAATGGCCAAATACAGGCAGCAGTGAAACATGAGAAACCATTGAGAAGACATTTACCAATCCAACCAATCTGATCTAACCGGCTGGAATGTCTGTGGAAAGGCAGCTGCTATAAAGCGGACTCCTCCCATCATATGCAGCAGGTTATGCTGAATTAGACCACAAACCTCCAGAAGGCTGAATAGTAGTAATAAGAATAGTATAATATGTGAATAGTATAAGAAGGCACTGATAAAGAATGTCTCTGTTTGTCAGATGAATCAGAGACTGAAGGACCAAGGCCTGGGTGGAGGCGTCCAGCTGAGATGGGCGAAGCAGCCTGATGGAAAGGTATTCCACAAGGAAGAAAGGAAGGAGGACAAGGAGGAGAAGGATGAGCTGTAACCTCATATGATGCTTTTGATTTTCCTGATGTTAAAAATGTTAAAAATGATCATATTGCTAGTATAACCATATTCAATTTTTCAATTCTAAGAAATGTCATTCATTTTGGATGCATGTGAATTCTGCATTATTTACCTTACATATCTCTCTTATCTCCAATAGAGTTGTCTTTGTTTGATGATGACAGCACACGCACACGCACACACACACACACACACACACACACACACACGCACACACACACACACACACACACACTTCACTCTCACAGTCACAATGACATCCTCGTTTCCCTTTGATTTCATTTTCTGCATCCAGTGTGTTTTAATTCAGTATATTTTAATGTATTATTTTAATGTTTTTTCTTCTTGTAGACTTCCATTTTCACTTTCTGTTATCCAATTCAATTGTGTTTGATTTTTCTTCTGATTTCTTATTTGATATGTCTTCTGAAAAAATCTTCTTTTTGATGTTTCTTTGTCTCTTTTGAGGTGAGATGTTTCTTAAGGCCCTTGATAACAGCAGATATGCAGGCACTGATCCGGGGCTGCTGGAAGACAAGGGCAGACTTTGTATGGTAAAAGTGTATTGAGAGATCTGATGTAGATGATTTTCTGCCCACATAGGTGTTCTCCTATAGGACAGAGGAGAGCTGGTACATGTCTTTAAAAAACAGACAGGTCTACACTGTGCTATATTTGAACACAAATGAAATCCCATTTGTTTTGACCTATTTATCATCTTTAAAAAAAAAAAAAACTTGTCGCATTTTCTGCCTTGGCTCCTTTTTATTCATTTTCTGTTTCCTTTTTTTTTTTTAAAAACTTGTACATTACGATAGATTTTGATCTTTCTGTTGTACTGTTCTGTATAATTTGTTCATTTTTATTTTCCTTGTTTGTGAAGTTCTATATAAATAAAGATGATGATTATTATTGTTATTAGTATTATTATTATTATTATTATTATTATTATTATTATTATTATTATTATTATCATTACTACATATTCTGCAATAGTTTTTCAACAAAAACCTATGACAGACTCTTTGTGGTACAATGCAAATGATATGTTTATCAATGTGTTTGCATCTGTCTTCACACAAGTTAAAACACAAACAAAAATTGAGGAAGATGAGAAAAAATCCATTAACAGACTGATAATACTACGATAAGATGAAACTCATTTAGACATGAAAACTCAAACACTCTATATTTTGATTACAACACAGGTTTGAGTCTTAGTGAGTCTGGTGTTTGGCTCCGTAATGGAGTCATCGCAGAAATATTAGTTGGACTGTCTCAGACTATCAGCAAATATAATATATACGGTATAATATATGAGTTCTTAGACTGAGTGGTGTTCCCCATCCTGTGTCCCTTTCAGTATAAATAGTGGTAGTTGTGGTATTTTAGTAATAGTAAGAACAGCACCACTGTGCCTCTGACGCAGGGGTTCCCTCAGTTAATAACTTTAACCTGTTTTGGGCAGGGGTGTTGTTAGGATTTCAGAACATCCGGGGCTCAGCCCAGAGGAAGTCACCCCCCACCATAGTAGGGGGGTCCGAGGGCATCCCCACCCCCCAGGAGAAATTTTTTAAAATTTAAACAGCAAAATGCATCAATCTGGTGTAATTTGACATGAACATACATGGGTGTAAATGAAGCAGCACAGTAAACAGTTTGAGCAGCAGTGTGTACAGGCCAACAGTGAGACAGTATATTGTAGTCTGTCTGTCTCTCTCCTCAGGCCCGCCTCCTGAATTCTTCTCTTGACACTTATTTGTCTCCTACGGAAGTGTAATGCATTCAGTTGAGAAAAAAAACTTTGCCCTGTTTTTCTGAATTAACAATTATCTCAGAATTCTGAGAAAAGTTTTCATGGAAAAAAAATAATTCAGCTCTGCTTTTTCTGAATTAACGAGATAATTATCTTGTTAATTCAGAAAAACAGCCTTTTTTTTTAAGGAAAAAAATTATTCTGCTCAGAAAAACAGAGCATTTAAAAAAAAAAATTCTGCTCTGTTTTTCTAAATTAACGAGATAATTATCTCAGAAAAACAGGGCAGATATAATTATCTTGTTAATTCAGAAAAACGGCAAATTTTGTTTTTCTCAAGTGAATTCATTACGCTTCTGTAGTCTCCTCCCCTCATCTCTCTTTGTCTCTGTCTGCTCATCTCTCTTCATTTCAGGTTTTGCAAAAAATTTACAGACACAGTTATCAATTAACATATAAAACTTTATTAATATTTAATATATATGGTATACAGTATGTGCTCCTCACTCCTCATCTGTCTCTTTACTGTAAAAAAAATATCCAATCCAATCATAATCATTGAGTTAAATTTAATCAAAAGTTATATTTCCATATATTTCACTACCTATATTACTACAACCTAATAGTGAGCTACTTTGGTTTGTTTGTTACGTATGGAAACTTAACTTTAAGCATAACTCATTTTAAGAAGTAAATTATTTAACCTGTGATGTACGTCTGTTAGGAAGCTTGATATTTTCAATGCCACATCAAAGATCACCATGAAAAGCCTAATCCATTCTGAATGGCTGGAGGAGTCTACCATAGATGTTTTATGTGAAGAGAATTCGTTTTTGCATTTAATGTTCAGCAGCCCACATAAGTAGACCTGAATGGGAGGATTCAGTATTGTTGCTGTTCTCTTGCATAATCTTATTTTATTTCTGCCTAATTAAGTAAGCTACCCTAGAGCTGTATTGTGTCACTTGTGGCAATTATATGTGAATTTTTTGCTAAATAACGTCACAATCATTTTAAACAGGCTTAGCTGCATTGTAAATTCAAGAGCTTTGAGTGGTCTGCTGCTTGAGAGTCTGCAGTCTAACTCCCTTCGGGCCACATGATGCATAAAGTGGTGAACAGAGTGACCAACCGACCATTAATGCCATCCATAGAGTCCCTGCTGTTGTGGGGCTAAAAAGTATTAAAATGTCCTAAACACTATAGTAATTAGAGGTCTTCATTTTTTCATCATGCAATGACAAGTTTATTTTCAACTTTTTTCATTTTAATTCAAGTATGGTGGTATTTAAAGATTCTTTACAGTCAGTGATATTTAGTTGAGGCAGAGTTGGAAAGTAAAGAGAACAAAATGTGACAAATGTCATGAATTGTGTATGTAGTGACCCCTTTTTGCTTATCAGTCAAGGGCACCTGGTTGCTGATGGTGAGGATGTTTCGACGCGTGTAAATGACATGTCCACTCCACTGCTTGATCCATTATAATCATAGTGCTGTTTATTGTTCACATTTTAAAGTCTACAGTTTCCAATACGAGCCAGACTTTTACCACTTTTCCAATAACTGTCTGCTTACCAATGCAGATGCAGATTTACCAGTTCAGAACGAAACAAACACCATTAAACGACACGACACGACACGCCACGCCACGTCACGTCACAGTCTAAAACTGTTTGCTTCCCTCCATCAGCCACACCTGAGTGCCTCACCTGGCTGATTATAAGACCTGTCACAGTTCACAGCAGGGATGCCCCAAGTGGTGGGAAGCTCACAGCACAAATAAATAAACAAAATACAAATGAAACACATGCACAGAAATGGCTCTTACAGTGTAGTTTAACCAAAAGATGTGAATGGGACAGTGGTGTTGGTTTTATTTCTTTATGTTGTATTACATTAATCGGTAGTGGAAGAAGTATTCAGTTCTTTTACTTAAGTAAAAGTAGAAATACCACAGTATAAAAATACTCTGTTACAAGTAAAAGTCCTGCATTCAAAATGTAGTAAAAGTAAAAGTACAAAAGTATTAGCATCAAAATGTACTTAAAGCAACAAAAGTAAAAGTACTCATTATGCAGAATGGCCCATTTCAGAATAACACAGTATATATTATATTATTGAATTATAATTATTGATGCATTAATGTGTAAGCATCACTTTAATTTTGCAGCTGGAAAAGGTGGGGCTGATTTCCACTACTTTATATACTGCTGGGTAGCTTACAGTAATCTATAATACATCACAATTTATTAGTTGATTATATTTTGTATTAATAATCTGAATCTGCAAAGTAATTAGTAACTTAAGTTATCAAATAAAGGTAGTGGAGTAAAAAGTACAATATTTCCCTCTGGAATGTAGTGGAGTAGAAGTATAAAGTAGCATAAAATGATAATACTCAAGTAAAGTACAAGTACCTCAAAATTGTACTTAAGTACAGTATTCGAGTAAATGTACTTAGTTACTTTCCACCACTGACATTAATGCACTTACAGTCCCACATGCATGCCACTCCTAGATTAATTCAGAACAGTGTGGTTGTGTGTGTGTCTGTGCATGTGTCTATCAGAGACAGGATCTTATACTAAACTAGATATTTCATATGCAATGACCAAGGTTTCACTACAATGTTGTTTGAGGAGATTCCTCTTGGTGTTTATTATCTTAAAGGAATAGCTCACCCAAAAATGAAAATTCTGTCATCATCTACTCACCCTCATGCCAAATGGAACACAGGTGAAATTTGTTAGTCCATATAACACACAGGGAGGTTGCCAGCACAACTTGGTAGCAGCCTTCTCCAAAACAACTGAAGTCAATGGGGACCTGTTCTTTAGAGTAGAAAGACCTATACACCATTATTTGTTGCAAATCAATCAGCTGTAGTTAAGATTTGCACTAAATGATGGTGTAAATATACTGTAGGTCTTTTTGGAACTCTGAAGAACTGGTCCCCACTGACTTCAATTGTTTTGGAGAAGGCTGCTATGGAGTTGTGCTGGCAGCCTCCCTGTGTGTTATATGGACAAACTTCACCTGTGTTTCAACTGGCATGAGGGGGAGGAGATGATGACACAATTTTCATTTTTGGGTGAACTCTTCCTTTAAACCAACATTGGGTTGCCATAACAGATTATTTACAGATTAGTAGTTGTCAAACGTTCAAATTTTGGTGCAAAGTAGCCCTTAACAATACAACACAGGTGTTTCATGAAAATAAAGCAATGCCCCTGCAGCACTGCATGTATCCAAACACTAGGGGTCACTATAGCCCTTTTGTTAATTCATTTTGTGATCAATTTTTTATTGACATTTTAGTATGAAAGAGATGTGGCCAAGCATTCATTTAACAATAGAGAAGAGTAAACAAAAAAGAAACAAAAATGAATTTTCACATCCTCCCATTCAATACAAATATCAACTCAGATGTCGATCTCTTATAGATCTGAGATTATAATAATGAAAAGAGAAGAATGAAGAAAAAAGGGAACATGGACAAATGAGACAATAAATGCAAGCAATACCACCCCCCCTACCCTCCCCCCAACCCACCCACCCCCCTTCAGGACCAAGGGTTTCATGATCTTTTTTTTTCCTTTTTCTTATATAGAGTGGATCATCTATTTCCTGAAGCATTTCCTCTTATTTTTTCTTATCCAAGGAAAGTCAACTGAGTTCCATACTCTTTTCCAGCCACATCCTGCTTCACATTCAAACCACATATTCACACACCAGGCACTCTTCATCTTCATGTCTTTATCTCTTTGCTGTGATGGCAGGAAAGCTGCGGGGGACACAGGACAGAACCTTCCTCATTTGTAACATTTCTTTGATGGCTCTTCAGGCAGGATACAATATGGATTGACTGAACCTCCAGTCACCCCTCAGTCAATCTGCTCTTGTTTACAGACAACACCATCTTAGTGCCCTAATCAGAGACCACAACAAGTAAATCTATACCAGAGAGGTGTCCAGAATGCTGTCCTGGTGTGCCAACAGCAACCCGGAGATGGCGGAGATGAGGACTGACCCTGGTAATTAATGGCACTACTGTGATCAAGGGAGTCTTTCAGATTCCTGGGGAAAACCATCGGCAACTCCTTAAAATGGGATGAGGACATTCGTTCATTCATTTTCTCTACCTGCTTCATCCTTTTTAGGGTTACAGGGGGCTTGAGTCTATTCCAGCATTAGACACCCTGGACATGGAGTTTAGGAAGTACTGGGTAATGTTAACAACGTATAAGCCTGAGTGCAGGTACAGGGTAGTGTAGATGAGTATAGCTCTGTGTAGAGTGAGCAGGTATATGAGGGTCGTTCACCAGAACTTCCTGTTGGTCCTTCTGGAGGTGTCATGGGTCTAATTATGTGATGGGACGTGCCCTGTTGATAACCCTTTGTATATCTTTGAAAAAAAAAAATGTTTATTTTGACAGCTCTAAAAGTTTGTTTTATTTAAAGGTAAATTAAGTGATGCCATCATAAAGGTACTGAATCGTTTTGTGTTAAATACAACTGAAAGCATAATCCTTATGAGGGATAGAGTTGGGAGAATCAACTTATAAACTTTCAACTTGAAACCAAGTATCTAATACACTAATGTCTGCATGACTGCACTGAAAATCTTTCTAGTGTAATAGTCTATACCCTAAAGCAAGAGCAAAGTACCTCTAAGGTTGATAATGCCATTGTCTGTTTTAATTAAAATCTATCTATCTATCTATCTATCTCTCTATCTATCTATCTATCAGTGGTGGAAGAAGTACTCTGATCCTTCACTTAAGTAAAACTACCAGCAATGTAGAAATACTCCATTACAAGTAAAAGTCCTGCATGAAAAATCCTACTTAAGTAAGTACATAAGTATTAGCAGCAAAATGTAGTTAAAGTATTAAAGTAAAAGTAGTGGTTTGGTCCCTCTCACTGATATTTTATTATATATGACATAATTAGATTATTAAAGGGCAACTTGGCCGATTTTCAACCAGCTTTGTATCATTACAATGTCGGTAGTAGATGCAAATGAACAATGTTTAACTTCCCTCCATGTTGCCTGCAGCCAGAGCTCCCAGTTCATTTGCCGGCAAAAAGCCCCCTCGGCCTTAGACTACAAACTACGTTTCCGCATTTTCTGGAGTGGTGCCTTCAAGGACGGTAAAATGTGGGTCTCCCAAAACACTCCCGTCCCATGCTACGCTAGCGATAGGGAAAAGCAGACACTAATACATCATATTACTAAATACTTTAAAATATCAGTATATTTGGAAGAAAACTAGTTTCATGATACGAGGCCGAATATCGCCTGTTGAATCAGACACAACAGAGTCTGGAAGAGGAAGAGACCACCGGAGCGACGTTTCAGCCGCAGCTAAGCTAAGCTAAGCTGCTAAATTTCTCCGTGATTCATCCAGAAAAGCTGAATCTAACACAGAAAACAACTAGCTATTAATGTCAGAGCGGAGATGTGGCGCCACTATTATAACTTATGAGGCAGAATATAGAGCTGTGGAATCAGACAGAACAGAGTGTGGAGGAGAGGGCGACCAGGGGAGCTGGAACAGCGTCAGCCGAGAGAGACGCTCTGCACCGAGAGAGACGCTCTGCACCGGGAGAGACGCTCTGCACCGAGAGAGACGCTCTGCACCGGGAGAGACGCTCTGCACCGAGAGAGACGCTCTGCACCGGGAGAGACGCTCTGCACCGGGGGCTGAACACCTGTGAACGCCCGGTGATGATCGTCAGGGGGACAGACAGAAAACTCTGCGCTGCAACAAACTTCACGGTGCTTTGGTGAACCTGACTTTGTTTTCTGACAGAATATTATATCGGACTTTGCCGACTCTGAATACAGAACAACAGTGACTGTGTTAACTTTACCTGTAACGTTAACTTGCGGCTACATCCAGCGGCACCGTTCAGCACTCGGTGAGTTGATCCACAGAACGTAACTGACTCCAGCCCGCTGGTTTGTTTTATGATCCTTTGAAAACAGATGCGATTTATCCAGACTTGATGAGGAAAAACGTTTTGTAAATGAAAATAAGCCTCAGTAAAGAGATATAATGCTGCTTTCTCTCTGCTAACTTTGTCTTTGGTGCTACACTGACCGTGAACGCACCGTCAGAGTCAGTGATGCGCGCAATGCATTCTGGTTGTTGTAGGATTCCCCCTTAACAGCGATATGGGGAAACTACAGCCGTTTTCTCAGTTTTCTCTGGTCATAGGGCTCCAATTTCAAAAATAATTGCACATTTCTACTACATGGGTGACCTAGTTTTAATAAATCATCATATTCACAGCAGTGAAATAGGCCTTTAATACTGAAGCATCAGTGTGTAAGCAGCATGTTACTGTTGTAGCTGCTGGAGGTGGAGCTAGTTTGAACTACTTTATATACAGTTAGCTAGTTTAGTCCAGTGGTTCCCAACCTAGGGGTCGGGCCCCTCCAAAGGGACACCGGATAAATCTGAGGGGTCATGAGATGATTAATGGGAGAGGAAAGAAGAAAAAACAAAGTTCTGATACACAAATCTGTTTTCAGTTTTTGGAATTTTTCTCTAATCTTTGATTGTTGCTGAAATATTTGATCATTTGAACATTTATTGAAATGAAACCATGTGAGGTTTAGAGGGAAAAATCACTATTTGGTGGAGCTGTTAACAACTCATAGACATCTGAAATGTGACCCGACTACACACTGCTTTTTGTAAGACGTCAAAAGCCAAAAAGGTTGGAAACCACTGGTTTCATCTTTAACAATGTGTTGTATTTTAAAAGCTTGTTATATTATCCATTGTGTCAAATCTCCATGTGAAAAGTAACTAAAGCTGTCAAATAAATGTAGTGGAGTAGAAAGTACAATATTTCCCTCTGAAATGTAGTGGAGTGGAAGTATAAAGTAGCATCAAATGGAAATACTCAAGTAAAGTACAAGTATCTCAAAATTGTACTTAAGTACAGTACTTGAGTAAATGTACTTAGTTACTTTCCACCACTGCATGCTTGTTATGTGTGCAGTCTCACTAAATGCATCCCGATTCCACCTGAAGTCAAAGTTATTATAAACCAAACACAATAAGGTAGGTTACATGCAGGTGATGGATAATCTTTCCTCCTGAAACTGTTATCAACTCTACCAAATAACTTTTTTGTATTCAGCAATGCCATTGTTTAATTAAAACATAAAGAAAAAAACACTGACTTTTGTCGTATTTAAACCACAATCACCTTTACCTTGGCTAATTTGCTTCGTTCTGTGTCCCCATCACTGTGAGTTCTTTTTACGTCCTTCTTGCCATACCTCTCCTGCATCTGCTGGTTAAGAATGCATGGATCAGCAAGTGGCCGTCGTTCTTTTTTGAATTTGTACCTCAAACATCCCATGCCATGACTCCTGAAAACAAAAAATGTGACAAGATGAAAACCCTGAGGGGAAGAGGACAGCTGTAAAAAAAATGTGAGTGCTTGTAACAAAGTGTTTATATTTTGACACAGGCATGATAACCTTGTAAGCAATGAGCTAAAGCAGTGATTCTCAACTTTTTTCATATCATATATACCCTTAATTTAGTCCACATTAGAGCTATGGACCCCCATTTGATGAGATTTTGACTCTCGGACCCAAATCTGAGAATATTTTTTATTGTTAGATATGATTTTGTCCAGAATTCTATGACTTTCTGTATTGTAGGTAGAGAGATAACAGTGAAACTATGATCAAATCATCATTCTTCTACATTCTCTAACTGTGTTAACTTCTTGTAAATGAAATATTGGTGAAGTTTAACAATTCATCAATTTGCTGGGGACACCCTGGAACCCCCTTAAGGACCCCCAGTGGTCCCCGGACCCCACGTTGAGAACCACTGAGCTAAAGGGAATACTGATCAATAATTGATGTTGTTTAGATCAGTTTCTCTCCAAAGGTTATAACTTTTCATTTGAAATTCCAGAAAACACTATTAATGAACAAGGAGATTTGTCTCTGAGGCTAATAAGGATTTAGAAGAACTGCAGTAGGGAGACAGTTCTTGGAATCACTCTGGATTTCCCACTTGTCCTGGTCAGCTCACATTGGCCAAAATGGGTATCGCCATGGCACGGAAATGTGTCATATATATAACACCATCCATTCTTAATCAGGTTGTACAGTCAGTTATTTTGTCACATCTTGACTATTGTCCTATTATTTGGTCATCAGGGTCTAAGAAAGAATTGAACAAACTTCAGTTGGCACAAGCTGCCAGAGTAGTACTTCAATGCTTAAAAAGAAAACGTTATTTCAATGCATTAACGTCTGTCATGACTTCTTACTTCCCTTCTCATATTCATATCTTACATTCTTAGTTGATCAATTAGAATATATAGAAAACAGTCACACTCACTTCACCAGAAAGGCGCTAAGTGGTGACCTAGTACTTCCCAGACCTAGGACTAATTATTTAAAATCCACAGTGTGCTATAGAGCCATATTTAACTAATTACACTTTCAAAAAGGCACTCAAAAGTGAACTGATGAAACTGACCATGTAAACTTTGATTTTATTTAATTGTTAGATTTGTTATTATTTGTTCTATATATATATATTTTTTTTTTCCATTGGATTTAGTTTAAATTAATTTGTTTCGTTATACTATTATTATTATTGTCTTAAGTATTCTCTTATCTTATTATTCATTATTTGTATTGTATTGCTTTTTATGAGGACCCCAGGAAGACTAGCTGTCATTAATTTGCCAGCTAATGGGGATCCTAATAAAACAATAAAACAATAAACAGTCAAGATGTCTGGTGTGGTCTGAAAGGTGCTGGTTCTAATCCCGAGTCCGGCTGGGAAAACGTGGGTTGGGGAGAGTGAATGAGTTTTCGCTCCTCCCGCATCAACTACTGTTGAGATGCCCTTGAGCAAGGCACTGAACCCCCAGCTGCTCCAGCAGAGCTGCTCAGTGGCCACTAGTAGAAGACTGTGGTCGTACTGGGCAGCTGCCACTAGCTGACAGTAGAAGAGTGCAGCTCCCAGAGTGAACTGTGTGTAAAACGGGAGCGTATCTATGTGCTAGGTCCTATGTTCCCCAGTTCTACATATGTGCTCTTCCAGGGTCCTATGTTCCCAGGGTCCTATGTTCCCAGGATCCTATATTTAATCCTAACCCTAACCCCTAACCCTAACCCTAACCCTAACCAACCATATTAAGCGAATACAGAGCTGGGGAACATCTTTTTCAGGTTCCCATTATGTGCTATATAGAGCTGGGGAACATAGGAACTTGGTAACATAGGACCATGGGAAGATAGGACCCTGGTAACATAGGACCCTGGGAACATAGGACCCTGGGAGAGCACATATGTAGAACTGGGGAACATAGGACCCTGGTAACATAGGACCCTGGTAACAAAGGAATGACTCCATGTAAAACAGGGTGTTACTGGAAAAGATGATATAGCTCTGTCGACTTTCCCTGGATCAATAAAGGTTAAAAATGACACAAAATAATAATAAGAAAAAAGATAATACTTCATTTAATGTAGGCTAATTTATTAAATAATATAAAAATATTACATTAGAATAACTACATTAGAAATTTGTCGTAAAGTTGAAATGTGTAAACCTTACAACATAGACCAGTGGTTCTCAACATGGGGTCCGGGGACCACCAGGGGTCCTTGAGGGGTTTCTAGGGGGTCCCCCCAGGAAATTGATGAATTGTTAAACTTCAGCATTATTTAATTTACAAGAAGTTAATATTATTAGAGAATGTAGGAGAATGACTATCATCAGTTTTGATCATAGTTTCTCTGTTATCTCTCTACCTACAATACATATAGTCATGGAATTCTGGACAAAATCATATCTAACAATAAAAATATTCTCAGATTTGGGTCCGAGAGACAAAATCTCATCAAATGGCTCTAATGTGGACTAAAATAGGGGTCCTTGATATGAAAAAGGTTGAGAATCACTGACATAGACCAATACAGTTTTGAGGTTTTGAGCCGACTTGAGTGTATCATCTTTGATTGGTTCTTATCCGGGGCTTTTCTTTCCGCAGCCCTGCACAAAGAATATCCCCGTACTGGAAAGTCCCCAGTGCGGTTCTGTGTCATAGAGGTGGCCTATGCTGGTTCACCTGCCACGTCACCTACCTTAATTAACCAATCAGCATCGATCCTCGCTTTCTCAGTTTTCATGCTGGACATTTTTCCCCTATAAGGCATATAGCGTGTGGCTGCAGGCGGTGGACCGGTCAGATGGATTCAATGGAAATGTATCCAGTTTTACCCCTGGTTTATTTTCTAGTCATTTATTTGCGGTTCAAATAAAGCCGGTGGACGGAAAGCCGGAGCAAAGTGATGTTTCAGCACCTCGGACAGCTCCGCGGTTTAAAGGGATTCCTACCGAACATCAGATTACCTTTTCATTTATGACTCTGGCCATATAGATTCACTCCAGTAAGGTAAGGATCATATCGCCTGTGTCAGTTCAAGATATCGTGTAAGGCTAAAATGTCGCTGTTCCTTTGCCTGAATTCTTTCACAACTTTAACATTTTGACTCTTCAGAGCGATTTCTGTATTTCAGGCGCTTTGCAACAATTTTCATTTCGGCCAACAATGAGAAATCTTTTAACAGGTGACTGGGTTTTTCTCGGACAGGGGAAATAAGAAAACAAGATACATTTAAATTAAAAAAGCTACGATGCAGCTTGTTAGTCAATGAGAAATAGTAACCGTCTATAGCCGTTTTTAAAAGTGAAAAAGAACCAGTTAAGAGATATTTTCTCTTTATTTGGCAGCAGAGGACAATCTCAGCACATCCTCTTTTGCTATTTTTCATTACATTTTCTATACGGCTGCTCCGAGGTTAAACAGCGAAGAATGGGAGCTGAGTCTTTATTTAGCTCTGGAAAGTTAAATGCGACTGTACATTACATCCATCAAACAACACTGTCTCATCGTGTGATATTAATAATCTATAATCTTTGGATGATTATGCCCCACTTGGCCTATTTATTATCATGCAAGCTATCCACACTAAAGTTGTGAAAATGATGGAATCATCAATATTTCCTTTCACATTCTGTCTTCAAAGAGCTCCCACTGTGTACATGCTAATGAACTTCTCACCTTGACATGTGAAAATGGAGGTAGAATTACCATATTGCAGATCATGGGAAGTCTTTCAGTGAGTTTACTGAGGTAAAGTATGCAGAGATTGTGATCAATATTTTCATCTCATGGATCAATATTACACAGGCTATGACAGTAACTCAATAATAACAATAATTCATATCTGGTTTTCTAATCATAATTATATTTTCTTTAATTTTGAATGTTTGACATGTTGGGGATGTCCCTGTTTTATACTGTTAGTCTTAAACAAGTGTAAAGTGTGACTGTATACAGTACTGGGAAATGGTACATGCTCCATGCTGGTATTCTGCATTAGAAATTAAATACATGGGGAAGGATCTTGTTCTATTACTTATTGTGCAGGGTATCTAAAATCCACACTAAAGTTGTGCAAATGATGGATACCATCAATGTTTTTCTGGTGTCTTTTGGTGTCATTAGCCTAGTAGCCTACTGGGGTGATGACACATTCCCTGTCATCAAAGATCTCCCACTGTGTCCATGCTAATGAAGTGCTCATTCTTGTAAACACCTTGCAAGATGGAGATAATTGCTGTATGAAGGTCATGGGAAGTGTTTCAAAGAGCATAGACATAAAGAGCATGACATAAATTAGGCAGATGCTGTGACCCACATTATCATGTACCCATGGATCAATATTATACAATGGTTTAACTTTCCTTGGTCTAGATACAGCAGATCTGTCTCCATTTGATAGATTTCAAGGTATTTAATAGAGTAGGCATTAGGCAACTCGTTTGCACTTTATCATCTCTTTCTCTGTGTGAGATCTTGGGCTTATGTAGGGAGGAACAGGGAAAAAATAAGCCACTTTTTACATTTTGCGCTATTGCAGCAAAATAAATGTGCATTTGCATATGCACACAATAATTTCTATGTATACTTAAGGTTGTAGGGCATCCATGGAAATAAAAACATGTATGTCGGTAATACAGTTTTAAAAGTAGGCTATGGCAGATTAAAAAAAGTTGCCTTATTTGCACAACTGTTCCAAAGGTTAGTGGCACCTTTTACCCCACAACCACTGTTTTGACAATTTTTTTTTGCTTCACAAGCCAGCAACTCAGGCCCACAGTGTATAATTCCTTATAAACCTGCAATAAGCGATATCAGACCTTATAACCAATCCTCAAACTAATGTGTGCAATGTGGAGATTTCCTTGAGACATAATGATCTAAACCAGTATCCACACATGCGGGCCAGCAGTGTTGCTGTTTTCACCTCTTTTCTAAAGCTTGAGAATAAGAACGACAACGAGAATTTGGAACGAAGCTCCTCCCGGGCCATACAGTAGCGTTTCATTTTTTTTTAAACTTGCCACCATTCCTGAAACAAATTCTCGTAATGGCGGAATCGATAAAGCGAGCGAGTAAACTTGTTAAGCTAGTAAACTTGCTACCTGCCTCTTCACTTGTCATTGTGGGACATGTGACCTTCAGCAGGAGAAGGTTCTGTCAAAGTGAGTCTGGTGACTGGTGACACTTCTCCGTAGGTACATTTAACTTAGCTATTAGCCTTTACGCACGGTGCTTGGCTAGGTTTGTCCATAGGGGCATCCGTAATGCAGTAGCTTTGCTGTGCTTTATTTACAAATGTATTGCGGTTTCTGTCACCCTCTAATGGTCGGAAAATCACTTATTGCAGCTTTAAACTAATATATAATAAAGTTTGAAACGTATCTTCTTCCGTTTAGATACAAGAATCATGACATTTTTACCAAAAATCACACTTTTTGACCTGGCTCTTTTACCAGTTTCTCCATGTGCTCTGTAACACCGCATTATGTAATAACTCGACAAAATGTAATACATTTTCACTTCATTATGTAATAACACCCGCATTTTGTAATAATTTGCAGCATTTTGCAATAATCTCCTGCATTTTGTAATACACAGCCTGAACGCAATATGTAATAAATTTGATGGTCTTTTTGGGGAGCTCTGTCAAAAGACCATTGCAGTAGTCTGCTAGAAATAAAAGCGTGAATGAGTTTTTCCAGGTCGGCTTTTGACATGAAGTCCCTGAGTTTGGCTGTATTTGTAAGATGATAAAAAGCTGATCTTGTTACTGCTTTTAGATCAGAGTCAACTATAATGCCGGCCTAAGTTAATATTTGGGAGGTTTAATTTAGCTTAATTGTTATAAAATATAACGTGTACAGATGAAGACATCCATTTTGGTTGGTTATTACATAATGCACTGTATTATTACATTTTCATCATAAAAAAGTGCATCTCCCACATTTTGTAATAACCACCGCAATATGTAATAATTTATTACAAAATGCGGGGAAATTTATTACATATTGCGTTCAAGATGTGTATTACAAAATGCGGCAGATTATTACAAAACGCGGGTGTTATTACATAATGAAGTGAAAATTTTCATTTACATTACATTTTGTCGAGTTATTACATAATGCGGTGTTAATTACATAACGCGTTGTTACATGCTCTCCTCCATCACAGATTGAGGGAAATTCATTATTCTTCCCAAATCTGTGATCACAACTGTATGGTTGCCTAGATACAAAGGGTGGCTGATCTTACCAACAAGCTTGACTTGCCTCATGTCTTTCTAAAAATACCATACCATACCTTTCATTGTTCCAACAGGATGACAAGGATTAACACCTCATATCACATTTCCATGCACTGGACTAATCTATACATATAGGCCTAGTCATTTGCTGAACTGGTTGTTTTTCAAATCTGGACATATTTCACACTGCATAACGAACTAGTATACACGCCACACCTTCTATACATGCAGTGTATGTTGCCTTCGATAGGCATGTTAATGATACTGTGTGCACCTCATGCTTATTGCTTTAAATTCACATATCTGCTTTCTTCAGATTCCCATATCCCTCTCAGTGTTAGTATAATTATTCATACTTATTTACCTATATATGTCACATATATCATTATTTATTTATTTATTAATCCATATTTAAACAAACAACTGCGACTAAGTAAATCTGTATGTCAGCAATCCATACACTTTTACACAGTTTGCATATATAATCCCACAATTGGTTATATTCTATATTTGTGTTTGTATTATATATCCCATGGCTGTATCCCATGACTTTTGCTGCTGCAAGGACTCCCCACAGTTTCATCTAATCTTATCTTGTCCTATCTCAGTGTTCCGGCATTGGCTCAAGTCATGATGGAAATAGTCTGCTACAAAGCAACGAGGCAGCTGTCAATCACTGAGAAAATAATAAAAATCATACAGGGAGCCTGTCCCTGTATGATTGTCTGTCATCCTGAATGATGCTTTTCTCCTCTATCACATTCTCTAAACCCCCAGGGTTTGAGATTCAGCTGGCAAACCAGTCCCATTTTTTATAGAAAGAATCTGTCAAATGTCATATAAATGTTTGTTTGGTACTCTCTACCACTGATTCATATGACACAATAGGGTAAAGCTTTATTTCCTGGGTCCACAATTTCCTAACAATTTCCTAGAAAGGAACTGTTAATTTCTTGGGAAATTTTCTGGAAAGGACCATGAAAATATGTAGTAGTTATAAAATGTAAGCAGTCTGGTGGAGTCGATAAGATACTGTCAATTTCCTGGAAAGAACTGCAAAACTATAAACTATTTACTGGAAAAATTATTGGAAATTATTGGAAGTCATTATTAATATAATTATATAATATAGTTATTTGTTGAATTCCTTCCTCTAATTTCTAATTTTCTATATAACTACTACATAATTGAATGGTTCTGTCTTAGAAACAATAGAAGAAATTGGAGGTACTTACCAACTACCATTGAACTCTTTCTCTATTTAAATATATATAATTAGTACATAATAATTGTACAATTATTTACAATTAATTCTAATTAATTAATTAATTAATTAATTACAATATCTATAATTAGTACATAATCTAATGGTTCTTTCCAGGAAACTTCCTAAGAAATTAACACATCCATTATGATAAATTTAATGGAACAGCTGAATTAATTTGAATTGAATTTATTTGAATGTAATTATTAAATGTTTAGCGATT
The DNA here is from genome assembly GCF_046629955.1 of Centroberyx affinis. Classification (NCBI taxonomy): domain Eukaryota; kingdom Metazoa; phylum Chordata; class Actinopteri; order Beryciformes; family Berycidae; genus Centroberyx; species Centroberyx affinis. The sequence continues at coordinate 10,458 of NW_027283208.1, read as the reverse complement.
ATATTATTGACAATAACACTGATATAATGTAAGAGAGAGGGAGAGAGAGAGAGCGAGAGAGAGAGAGCGAGAGAGAGAAACACAACCCGCAAAAACAAGCCAAGTATGTAGCCACCTGTAGGCTGGCTGTTGGCTCTGTTTAAATCTTTTAAACAAATGAAACACAAGATTTATTTTTGATGTCTTTTTGAGCCAATAGTCCACAAGAATACAATTCCATTAACTGAATGGACACTAACACAAGGAAATAAACTGTGCTCAAACTGGGACCGCTGAAGTCCGGGACATCTTTAAAGTAGGCTCAGTCATTTCTCTGTTTTGGATATTCTGCCATTCAGAACGTAGAGATACATGCAGTGGGAATATGGGCTCTGATTGGTCGATTGACAGCCAATCGCAGTGCTGGTCAATCCCAAACGAGTTTGGTCGCTCGACAGCCAATTGCATGCTGGACAACACCAAACCACTGAATACACCAAACCCAACTGTGGCATTCTTCACACATACAAATACCCTGGATGACATTTGCTTGGACACTACCTTTATTTTGAAGAACACAAAACACTTGAGTCTGGAGCCAATGCTCCCATAAACACAAAATAACAAGCAAATAGTAAACGTTGTCCCCCACCAGTGATGTAGTTCCACCCTTGGGTCAGTCAGTGATTGCTGAGTGTACTTGAAATATGAGTGAAATTGTATAAGCATTTTGGTATGGGACAATGAAAGGACAGATTGACCATATATTTCTGTTGCCTACTCTCCTCAGAATTAGGCTTACAAGTTATATCTTGAAATGTAGTAACTGTAATTGTCCTGTTTTTACTCAATACAGTACAAAATATAAGAACTACAATACGCAATAAATACAATCCGTACATTACACAATGTACACTACAATATAATTTATAATACAATATACAATATAACATACAACACCAGGAGCGTGAGTGCTAAATGATAAGTGATATATGGTATTGCACAGTAGGTAAGTGGTAATATGATATAAGTAGTCAACACTGAGGCACAGTGGTAGTGCAGTGATGAGTGCAATAACAGTACAACAGTCCAACAACTGGACAATAACTACAGTGTCTTGTGGTTAGAGGTTTGCCCAAAAATTCTCCATTGACTCTCACTTCAACACATCAGCCCAGTCTGATGTCTCCAAGTATGTAGCGTGTGTAGACTATTATGTTACCTATGATAACTTTAACTGTATTGCTTTACCACTGAGTCCCCATTCATTGTCCCCCACATTGTATGATAACTTTAACTGTATGACCTGCTTTACCACTGAGTCCCCATTCATTATCAATGCCGCCCACTAGCGGCACAAAGTCAACCTTACAGTGTGACTAACGAACGAACGAACGAACGGACGGACGGAGACCGATCCATAGTCCCCCGTTTGGTGGGGGACAATTAATGGAAGCAAGTGAGGCTTGGCTGATCATTCACTCCACCTGTGTTAGCTGCACTGAGAGTGAAGATCTAAAACGTTTCCCTATGTAGTAGTTTGTAATGTTGCCTTCTCTTGAGGGTGGCTTGACCTGTGTTAACCCTAACTAACCATATTAAGCGAATACAGAACTGGGAACATAGAACCCTGGGAACATAGGACCCTGGGAGAGCACGTATGTAGAACTGGGGAACATAGGACCCTGGGAACATAGGACCCTGGGAGAGCACATATGTAGAACTGGGGAACACAGGACCCTGGGAGAGCACATATGTAGAACTGGGGAACATAGGACCCAGGGAACATAGGACCCTTAGTCATGTTCCCATTATGTGCCATATAAATCTGGGGACCATAGGACCCTGGGAACATAGGAATGACTCTGAGCTGAAGAACCACAGTTTTTATTTTTTCTAAGTAACATTAGACTGAAGCCCAGTGAAAAAGGCAAGTGGTAAGAAAGTGGGTAAATAATATTGTTAGTGCTCTTTGCTACTACCTGACAAAATGCAAACCTGCTGTAGCCTAGCTGACCTTCCAAGCTCAAACTACTAGCTTGTAGCTTTCTAGGTAAACTAGTTAGCAAGCCTGCTGACCTTCCAAGATCACGAATGCCATGATCATGAATGAATGAATTTTTTTTATAAATGAATGAAGTACCTGAGCATAAATGAAAGAAGGATCTTTGCCATTCAGCTTTGCCAGTTTAACTCAACAACTGAAATTATTGCTGCCTTTGAGAAACACCAATCTGTGGTTTCTGCAGCTGATGTAGATTACCACCCCAACATTGTAGTAAAGCCTACTCATGTATGTAATTGCAGGGTTAATGCTTTTGAGAGGAAGTAAAAGGGGAATTGTCAAGTTCTTGTGAATGCACCAGTTCCTCTGATGAGAGACTAACTCATCTGTAACATATCATGTTCAGTTCAGATCTATTCAATTTCACCTGAAGTTTCACAGTATTGTAAGTCCATGTACAATGTAATTCATCACCTGAAAGATCCTTTGGACGCCTAGTGAGCCATAATAGTGATAGCCACTTCGATTCAAGTTGAACAACTCTCTGAATTATATAGAAAGATATGATCTATGTCCAAGTCTTTCAGGATACATCCCCCATTATGACTTTTCAGTTGCATTCAATTGCAATATTCTGGGTCTTGGCACAAACAAGGTATACAACTCAAAATGGCTGTTTTTCAAGGCTTCACATTTAGGCTTCAAGCCCAAAAGCCGGTTTAGGCAAGACTACACTGCTTCAACCAAGGTTTTCCCAGCATGTAATGAATATAGCCTGAGGGAGCTATAAAATCAGCCAAGACTGTCCAGCACCGAAAAGGATTACAGAGGGTATAAGTTAATTTGAAGGATGGCAGACATGGTAGAAGGTAATTAGATCAGAGGATACCAGAGAAACCGTTTTTCAAAGTGTGTGTGAGCCCAGATGTGACATTACATGTGTATCAGTCAACATGTCAACCCTCTTATTAAGAGGTGTTGACATAGAAGTTGCTACATTATGAAAAAAAAACAATTTAGTTGCATAAGCCCATTCTCTGTACAAGCAGGCTCTCAAAGTGTTAGACAGAAAACCCAATACTTACCATCACTGCAATATTCTTGGCAAATATGACATCCTTAGCTGGGAAAATCTAATGAAATACACTGACACCTGCCTGATGTTTAAGATCCTAAATGGCGAGGCTCCCCCACCACTTAGTACTTTTATTAAGCAGAAAATTTCAAACAACAGATCTACAAGATCTGCTCTGAGAGGGGATTGTGTAATCCCTTTCAGGTCCAGCTCCTTCAGCCCATCATGCTTTTCTGTAAGAGCTTCTCAATTGTGGAACACCCTACCAACTGAATTAAGAAACTGTACCACCTACCACACCTTCACACAAAGTCTCAAGGCCTGGCTTTTGAAAAGTCAGACATGTGAACATTTCTAATCTACATAGTACATTGCTCATTTTATTATTATCGTAGTTATTACTGGCTAACCTGCTAACTTGTCCCATGTCCTTTGCCCATTGCCAGGCAGCCAGCTTTGTATGGCTTAGATGGTTGTGGTCAGTATTGTATGCCTTGTGTTCTGTCTTGAGAATTCTTGTTTTGTTGCTGTTGCTGTCTCTATGGCGTCTTGTTGCCTTCGTTCTGTAAATTTTATCACTTTATAGGTTTTAAAACATCTCGCCAAAGGACTGCAGTTGAAAATTAGCCAGCTGGCTAACACTGGCACATTTACAGAAATGTTGATTAATGTTAGCCTGGTGTCCAGCCCCTATGAATCGCAGTTTTCAGCACTCTTCAAATTTGCATGGCGATTCATAAGGCAGAAATACCACATTTTGCGGCCTCTTTCACTTGATCTTCCATTAGAGCGACCAACGGACAAATGACAATAACAAGAGGATTTGGCAGTCCCATTTCTGTAGCCACCAGAGGAGCGAGCAGGTAAATGAAGCTCTTACCAAAGCCGGTGGGAAGCACCACGAATACATCCTGACCTCTTAAAAAGGCTTTTAAACACAGAGATTGTTCCTGTTTTAATTCATCGATGCCATTACGTTTTTTGAGGACTGACGAAATCGCTAAATCTAGCTTGCTATCATCCAATTCCTTTTCCGCCGCCGGCTGTGCTGCTGCCATGTTGGTTGTTGTTGTTGCTGCGCTCTGTATTTGCGTCATCAGTAGATTAGTAATGCCTACATCGACCAGCCAATCAGGTATCTCGGACAGTATCTGTCCGAAATAACTGCCAGTGGATAGGCTTGCGTCCAGACCCTTATGAATCGCCATGCAAATTTGAAGAGTGCTGAAAACTGCGATTCATAGGGGCTGGACACCAGGCTAGATTAATGTGTGTTGGCCTTATAAATAAACAAATAAAAAATAAATAAAGAAATAAATAAATCACAGAAAAACTAGCTTTCTTCATGCAGAAAAACTGGAAAAACTAGACCTCTTCAGCTTTCAGATTGATAATGCCTTACCTGCTTGGAGACAGTGACTGTGTGCTTTTATAACACATAGATCACTTTTGAACAGGTTATTTGATTCAACAGTTTGTCCTTGCTGTTGCTCAATGTAAAATAAATTTTTTTCTCCTCCTCTCACAGGATGTCAGGAAACCTGTCCCTGTGGGTTTCCACCCCAGCATATCCATCAGAGAATGGCTCTGTCATCTCCCTGCTTAATTCATCTTTACCACCGCCTCTCTGGGAGGCTCCAGCCTTCACCATGGCCGCCCGGTGCCGTGTGGTAGCCACCCTGGTGCTGTTTGTCTTCGCCGCTGTCAGCAACCTCTCAGTCCTGATCAGTGTCTTCTGGGGCCGGGGTCGTCGCTTGGCAGCCCACCTACGGCCGCTCATTGCCAGCTTGGCATCAGCCGACCTGGTGATGACATTCGTAGTGATGCCGTTAGATGCCATTTGGAACATTACGGTGCAATGGTATGCCGGGGACATCATGTGCAAGCTGCTGTGCTTCCTCAAGCTCTTTGCTATGCACTCAGCAGCATTTATATTAGTGGTGGTGAGTCTGGATCGCCATCACGCGATCCTTCATCCCTTGGATTCACTAGACGCCGGGCTCAGGAACAAACGGATGCTGCTGGTGGCCTGGATGCTAAGTCTGCTGCTAGCATCTCCACAGGTGGGTTCTAGGCTGCATGGCCGATGAGCTTCAATAAGATAATGGTCTTCTTCATCTCACTAACTGTTATTGAACCTGTGAACCCTACGGAAGCCGAGAACGGCCGTGTTTGCAATTATTTTTTTAACGCCGCTATCTCGAGATCACAAGTTAATTATTTTGTTATCTTGAGATAACAAAGCTCGTTTTCTCGAGATAACGGGTTAATTTATCTCGTTATCTCGAGAAAACAAGACACAATGCAATTTCTGCCTGTGTTAGACTTGATTGAAGTACAGTCCTTGATCTGACATTTTCAGCTTAAATCAGTTGCTACAGTTGTCAAGACTGCATGCTGGCATGGCACTCCTGATCTCTGATAAACATTATAAGTAATAAGAGGAAACGACATTTTGTTTTCTCGTGATAACGGGTTGATTATCTCGTTTTCTCGAGATAACGAGATAATTAACTTGTGATCTCGAGATAACGGCATTAAAAAAAATAATTGCAAGCACGGCCGTTCTCGGCTTCCGTAGAACCCAGCTTTTGCAAAATTGCAGATTATAGCTTGACAAACAACTCTAACACATTTTGTGAAATGAGCATGAACTCGATGTAGATTACATAAATATTAGGTTTCTTCACCACAAATTAGATTATGTGACAAATTGGACACACCATTTTCACCTGTTCATCATGTGAAAAAAGTTAGTTAACAGTTAAGTTGAGGAAAGTAAAACATGTTTGTTTAAGGTCTGGGTTAGATTTTGGCAACTAAAAGTTTGGTTAAGGTTAGGCAACTGCAACAATTTGGAATGTGTTAAAGTAAAGCTTTGGTCATGGTTAAATAAGAAAAACTTTCTCTAAAAATTAAAACGAATGTGTCCAACCATCCATCCATCCATCCATCCATCCATCCACACTTCCACCCCTCTACCCACGATCTCCATGCCCTTAATTTCCACTACAATATTCTGATGTCAAACTGCTGCCTGTTTCTAGTTGTTTCCTTCATGTATGTTTTTTTGGTGGGAAAACCACAGTAAGATTTCTCTCATTTTTTTTGCATTTTAAGATCATCATTCCACAAAATTAGGCTAGCTAAATAGCTTACCCTGGACCAGTGTGACTGCCTGAGAAACTTATATGTATTGTATCTCTGTAATACGGCTGTATACGTGCAGTGAGGTTTTTGAAAATGTTGGGGGACGTTGCAGAACCCCTGCTTTGGTTTTGAAAATCTCCCTATTTCCGGACTCTCGAGGTTGGCAAGTATGGGATGAAGAGAGAGGAATAGGAGAGAAAGGAGAGAAAAAAAAGGAAGGAAAAGCTGAGTATAATGCTCTCATACATCAACTTGTCACAGATGCTACAGTGCGGCCCTCTGAACTATATCAAGAATGGGTGGGTGAACCTTAAGTGTTGTCGTTCTGCCTCGGCTATCTGGCGGACATGAACAGCTCTCTTCGGATCCAGTTTATCTGACGTATGATGTGGCATTTAGTTGTCAGTGGATGTGACCCTGGAGACACCAGTCAGTGGCTTCCTAAATGACAATGAGAGATGTGACTGCGGTTTTTCTGCGGGTGAGACGGTTGGACACGACAGGCGAGCATATCATGGTGAGGGGATAGAGATGTAACACAGCTTCCAGACAGGGAGGGGGCAGAGAATTGTAGCTGCTATATTCTACTGCTGAGAGGAGTAAGCTTTCAATCTGTCACAGCAATGCTGTCACCTAGAATAGCATGAGATAGTTATCAGTGTGCGAACTATACCATGGCTTTCGGGGGGAGCTCACTTTTTTTTTTAGCAGGGGGACTGACTCTGACTCTTGTTGCAAAGAAACATTCATAGCTGCAAGCATGTAGGCCTACTTGCTTTATGTCAGCACATCTGATATATAATATTAATGACCACATCAAACCTCCACACAGGTATCATCACCAAACATCACAGTATGATACAATACGGCCGCCACACTTCGATGGTGATGGCAAGAATAGCATGCATGCCGGTATCTTCATTAAAGTGAATTAGCGATGAATCACCCTCATGCATGAATAATACATCAATAATAGCCTAATTTTACGCATGATCCATGATGATGAAGATACAGAAAAATAGAAATGCATGGCAAAAATAGCATATTGTAAATATTTTAGAGAGAGACCCCCCCAAAATTTCACAAATCATGTTTTCAGGGGATCTCATGTCTTAGCCAAGCTCCCCCTGGCTCCCCTGTAGTTCGCACCCTGATAGTTATCCAGAAGGAACAGGCTCTGGGCTGTTGATTGCATGTGAAGTGAGCTAATAAAACAGTGGTGAATCAAATCTCACACTGCTTACACTGTGTTACTGCATGTGTCCTCATTCATCTGCTTACTATCACACAACGGAAATGCCATTAGAAGGCAGGGACACTTCACAAGTCCTTAGAAATGTAGGTGGAACACAATTAACAACAGGTCCATGTCCTGTCGACCTCCTGTCAAGACTTTGGCAAATGTATACACTTGAAACTAATTAGCTTCCTCCAGGCTGAACTAGGAGGTTATTGCAGGCATAATAGAACTGGTACTTTGACACAGTGAAAGCCAACAACATTGACAACACTACTGCAAAGTGCAAGGATGAATGAAAAATAAGGAAATCAATGCAGAATTGTTTGAAAAATGGATTTCTAAGCGCACTGTGTGTTGGGTTTGGTGTAGGTTGACTGTTTTTTGGGAGGCAAAGTTGTCCACCATTGTGATTGGCTGTCATCTAACCAATCAGAGCCCATATTCCCACTGCACGTGGCAGAAAACCCAAAACAGAGAAATGACTGAGCTCAAGATGTCCCAGTCTTTGAACACAGTTTATTTCCTTGTCTTAACGTCCATCAAGTTCATTTAACTTAGCTGTCTGCACCGACAGGTGGCTGATCAATCAAAAATGGCTCTGTGGTGTAAAGCACAATCAAATATTTTTTTTCTTATTTTTTCTTAAATTTCAAATGCAGATCCAATTAAGTTATCCATTAGACCTGCTCTTGCACTGTAAATTCTCTGATCGATTGACTGAGTGGAACCATATGGAACCCAGCTATTCTGAAATCTAGGTATTACAAATGAATGGCCAAAACAGTTCCGGAACCATGATGACGTTGGGATTACCACATGACTAGCCAGCTCTATACAGAAAAAAATTTGGTTGTTTTGCTCTATGCAAGATGTCTGATCACACCAGTGTTTTCCTTTAAAAGACCCAATCGTCATATAACTTGACTCAGTTACTATAATGCAGCTTAGGTGGGTTATCTCAATTCTGCAAAATGAAGAGGTGGGTAAACTGAATTTAGTTGAGTTTGCCCTCCACTACATCACTGCATATAAGACAATTTTGATGTATGCCAATACATGCAACTCATATTGGAAGTAAGTTTTGTTTTTATCTAGATGTGGTAACTTCACTGAATGATTCCTAGTTTAAAGAAAAATGCCATTGGTGGCAGCCTCACAGTCCAGTCCTGCTCAAGTCAGTTAATGAAAGCTGTAGGGTTTAAGCAAACACCTGAACAAATCCACACACATTATGTTCTATGTTCTTTTACATTCTCCATGTAACCAAGGTTATTATAGTTTTACATTTTTCATTACATTAGTTTTTATTTTTATTTCGTTTTGACTTTTTGTTTTCAATTTCAGTTTAGTTTTAATTCGTTTTTAAAACGGGTTTGCTAGTTTAGTTTTTATTTTTTGTTAGTTTTAGTCTTTTTTTGTAATATGGTGTATTTGTCAGGGGCGAGATTCAAAAATTCAAAATACTAGGCTTATGTATGAAATAAATTGACAAAGATGAAAACTAAAGACATTTTCTCTATAATTTTAGTTTATTTTACTTATACAGTTTCATTTAGTTGTCATTTTTTTGTAAAGCCTTGTTTTTATTTTTATATCAGTTAACGACAATGTTTTTTCACACCTAGTTTTCGTTATTTCATTAACGATAATAACCTTGCAAGTAACCATAGTCACTGTCATCCAGTGGTCCAGTCCTGTAAGCGTCTAGTGTCAAAATTTACCTAGATTCACTTCACAATGGCTGTGAATTTAATTTGCAGCTCTCCAAACACCTCATTTGTGTGCAGAAGGTCAGCTGTCATACTAACGCTGGGTGTTGTGCCGCATTCATTCTGTAGTTTCCCTATAATGCATCAGTCCTTTGTGTCACTAATCATTTCCTTATTTCATTTAGAATGGAATCCATGATTTCATTTTCAGGCATCTTACTTCAACCATGTGTTTCAACTGTGCAATGTGCAACTACACCATTATTTTCCTGTGACTGCACGGTATGAGCTTGATTCCTCATCTCTCTGTGTTCTCTTCATCCCTAGCTGTTCATCTTCCGGGCTATTAAAGCCGAGGGAGTGGACTTCACTCAGTGTGTGACGCATGGAAGCTTCCGGCACCGCTGGCAGGAGACAGCCTACAACATGTTTCACTTTGTGACACTTTATGTCTTCCCTCTGCTGGTCATGAGTTTCTGCTATACCCGCATCCTCATCAAGATCAACGGGCAGATGCACAAGAGCAAAGGTATGTGACTCCTAAAACCTCACTCTCACAGACTACTAGACCAGTGGTTCTCAACGTGGGGTCCGGGGACCACCAGGGGTCCTTGAGGGGGTTCCAGGGGGTCCCCAGCAAACTGATGAATTGTTAAACTTTACCATTATTTCATTTACAAGAAGTTAACACAATTAGAGAATGTAGAAGAATGATCATAGTTTCATTGTTATCTCTCTATTTACAATACAGATAGTCATGGAATTCTGGACAAAATCATATCTAACAATAAAAATATTCTCAGATTTGGGTCAGAGAAACAAAATCTCATCAAATGGGGGTCCGTGGCCCTAATGTGGACTAAATTAAGGGTCCTTGATATGGAAAAGGTTGAGAATCACTGTACTAGACTACCAGACTACCTAGATGTCAATTTATTTCTGGTTCACTACAGCTTTATCTGGTTCTTTACAACTTCATGAACTAAATAAATTAATCCAAATTGCAAAGTTTGAATAGCTGAGATGACTCAGTTTAGAATATTGTGGGAGTAGCAGCAATGCTTAGATTGGTCTTCAAAGGTTGGAAGAGCATAGAAAAACCCTTATTTAAACAATGGATGGATACATTAGTGAGAACAATATCATATGAAACAATGTTGACAAAACCATAAAGGAAAAGTGGAGGAATCCAAACCAATTTGGGACAGATTTATGAATTATATTGGGGGAGGGAGACAGGATTGGTATATATGTGTATGTGTGCATATATGTATGTGTGTGTGTGTGTTTGTACATAAGA
>NW_027283207.1:2500-10000 GCF_046629955.1 Centroberyx affinis | reverse complement strand
GACAGACAGACAGACAGACAGACAGACAGACAGACAGACAGGCAGACAGACAGGCAGGCAGACAGACAGACAGGTAGACAGACAGACAGAGAGACAGACAGGCAGACAGACAGACAGGTAGACAGAGAGACAGACAGACAGACAGACAGGTAGACAGACAGGTAGACAGACAGGCAGACAGACAGGCAGACAGACAGGCAGACAGACAGGTAGACAGACAGGCAGACAGACAGGTAGACAGACAGGCAGACAGACAGACAGACAGGTAGACAGAGAGACAGACAGACAGGTAGACAGAGAGATAGGCAGACAGAGAGACAGACAGACAGACAGGTAGACAGACAGACAGACAGACAGGAAGACAGACAGACAGACAGACAGACAGACAGGTAGACAGACAGGTAGACAGACAGACAGACAGAGAGACAGACAGACAGACAGACAGGCAGACAGACAGACAGGCAGGCAGACAGACAGACAGGTAGACAGACAGACAGAGAGACAGACAGGCAGACAGACAGGTAGACAGAGAGACAGACAGACAGACAGACAGGCAGACAGACAGGTAGACAGACAGGCAGACAGACAGACAGACAGACAGGTAGACAGAGAGACAGACAGACAGGTAGACAGAGAGATAGGCAGACAGGTAGAAAGACAGACAGACAGACAGACAGGCAGACAGACAGACAGGCAGACAGACAGGTAGACAGACAGGTAGACAGACAGACAGACAGATAGACAGACAGACAGGCAGACAGACAGGCAGACAGACAGGTAGACAGACAGGCAGACAGACAGACAGACAGGTAGACAGACAGACAGAGAGACAGACAGGCAGACAGACAGACAGGTAGACAGAGAGACAGACAGACAGACAGACAGGCAGACAGACAGGTAGACAGACAGGTAGACAGACAGGCAGACAGACAGGCAGACAGACAGGTAGACAGACAGGCAGACAGACAGACAGACAGACAGACAGGTAGACAGAGAGACAGACAGACAGGTAGACAGAGAGACAGGCAGACAGAGAGACAGACAGGTAGACAGACAGACAGGCAGACAGAGAGACAGGCAGACAGACAGGCAGACAGACAGACAGGTAGACAGACAGACAGACAGGTAGACAGACAGGTAGACAGACAGACAGACAGACAGACAGACAGGTAGACAGACAGGTAGACAGACAGACAGACAGGTAGACAGACAGGTAGACAGACAGACAGACAGACAGGTAGACAGACAGGTAGACAGACAGACAGACATACAGGTAGACAGACAGGTAGACAGACAGGTAGACAGACAGACAGACAGACAGACAGGTAGACAGACAGGTAGACAGACAGACAGACAGACAGACAGACAGGTAGACAGACAGACAGACAGACAGACAGACAGACAGACAGACTAGTTGTGTCTCTCTGTTTCTAAGCGCTGGTTTCCTAGGTGACAGTGATTGATGAGCCTCTGTAACATGAATATTATGGGATGTTCTGGAGAGAGAGAGAGGCACATACATGGTGTGCACAGTGTGCTCCAAGTAAGCTGATGGTGTCTCTCTCTCTCTGCCTGTCTCTCTCCCTCTGTCTGTCTCTCTCTCCCCTCTGCCTGTCTCTCTCTTCCTCTCTCTGCCTGTCTCTCTCTCTCTCTCTCTCTCTCTCTCGCTCTCTCTGCCTGTCTCTCTCTCTCCAGGTATCAGAGTTTATTGAGTCTCTTCCAGGCTGTGAGGATCAAGCAAAGCAGTTCAGAGAGGAGGTGAGTGGAGGAGGAGGAGGAAGAAGAAGAGGGAGAGAGGAGGAGGAGGAGGAGGAGGAGGAGGAGGAGGAGGAGGAGGAAGAAGAGGGAGAGGAGGGGGAAGGGGAGGAGGAGGAGGAGGAGGAAGAAGAAGAGGGAGAGGAGGAGGAAGGGGAGGAGGAGGAGGAAGAAGAAGAGGGAGAGGAGGAGGAAGGGGAGGAGGAGGAGGAAGAAGAGGGAGAAGAGGAGGAAGGGGGAGGAGGAGGAGGAATAATAATAATAATGATAATAATAATAATAATAATAAACGTTATTTGTATAGCACCTTTCAAAGTGCTTTACAACAAAGAAATGACATACATGAAAATAGACAGAATGAGCATAACATAAGATGGAAAATAAAACCCACTGAATAATAATAAAAATAAAGTTAAGAAATAGAGAACATATAATGCATAAAATCAAGTAAAATACAACATTTTAAAAGAAGTGCAGCAGTGCATGAGTGTGAAGCAAAGAGTAAAAAAATAAAAAAAGAGTTTGAGGCCTGGATCAGGAAAGTCAGAGAGAGAAGTTTTTATCTTTCTTTTAAAAATATTTAGTGAGCTGCTTCCCTGATCTCTACAGGCAGAGAGATCCAGAGCTTTGATCACAGTGTTTCTGAAGACAAGTAGTGAACAAGGGAGTTAGAGATGTAGCTCGGTCCAGCCCATTAAGGGCTTTGTATATAAGGAGGAGGAGGAGGAGGATAAGGAGGAGGAGCTTAAAATCAATTCTAAATGTTACAGGAAGCCAGTGCAGAGCAGCTGAAACCGGACTGATGTGGTCTCTGCTCTTGGTTCTGGTTCATAGCCGAGCTGCAGAGTTTTGAATGAGCTGAAGTCTCTCAGTGGTTTTTTTCAGGAGACCAGTAAAAAGAGTGTTACAGTAATCCAGTCGGCTTGAAATAAAGACATGAATCAGTTTTTCAGCATCTTTTTGATTTATAAATGGTCGTACTTTAGCCTTTAGTACTTTATGTTTCTAAGGTGGAAAAATGATGTTTTCTTCACCTTGTTGATGTGGGACTTGAAGCTTAGATCTGAATCCAGGATAACACCAAGACTTTAATCCAGGGAGTCAGTGTTCCCAGATTATTAATCAGCATTTCCCTTTTTGTTTTAGGGCCGACTAGCAGGATTTCAGTTTTGTCCTCGCTTAACTTTTTGCTCATCCATTTATTTATTGCCAAAAAACAGGTAGTGATGGAGTTTATAGCTGCAGCATCACTTGGTTCAGCAGAGATGTACAGTTGCTTGTCATCTGCATAACTATGGAAACATACATTGTGTTTTCTAATGATGTCACCAAGAGACACATGATCTCCAAGACTGACGGAAAACTTTCTCCCTTTGATGTAAGTTTTGAACCAGTTTAACACACAGTCAGAAAGACCAACCGACTTTTCAAGACGATCGATTAAGATATCATGATCAATCGTATCAAACGCTGCACTTAAGTCTAACAGGACAAGAACTGAGACCTGATTTCATCAGTTTAGTCTGAACTCTGATTATTTTAGAAAGAGACGTTTCAGTGCTGTGGTTTGTTCTAAAGCCTGACTGAAAAGCCTGAGGAAGAAGAAGAGGAGGAGGAGGAGGAGGAGGAGGAAGAAGAGGGAGAGGAGGAGGAGGAGGAAGAAGAGGGAGAGGAGGAAGAAGAGGGAGAGGAGGAGGAAGAGGAGGAGGAAGAGGAAGATCAGTAGTAGGGAGTGGAGGAGGAGCAGAAGTAAAAGGAGGAGGAGTAATAGTTTAAATATTTAAGTATTATAGATTTCGGTAACACTTTATTTGAAGGGGAGAATATTGCTGACAAGTGGACATTACCTGTCATAAACATGTCATAAACATGTCATGACAGACACTTTATGATATCTTTATTAAATGTCCAAATTCTCCCACTGTACTGAGTTCAGGGAAATCAACACAGTGATGACAGCATGTCAGATATGACACAACCACAGGGTTTATGTTTGATAATGAAGTCTGTCATGACAGGTTTATGACATGTTTATGACATGTTTATGACATGTTTATGACATGTTTATGACAGGTTTATGACATGTTTATGACAGGTTTATGACATGTTTATGACATGTTTATGACATGTTTATGACAGGTTTATGACATGTTTATGACAGGTTTATGACATGTTTATGACATGTTTATGAGGTTATAAACATGTCATAGGTTATGTCTCTTTGGTTGATGCCCAGTTGTCATGACACCAGAGACGTCAGGAACAGAGAAAGTGTTATTATCAGCCGAATGACAACAGTCGTAAACATTCATAAAGTTTAATTCATGTTCATGTCAGTTGTCATGATTATGACATCACCACTGCTGTGATCTGATTGGTTACTGCCTCTGTCCACCTGTCTGTCTACCTGTCTGTCTCTCTTTCTACCTGTCTGTCTGTCTGTCTGTCTGCTAGCAAATCGATGGGCGGGCCTTCCTCCTGCTCACCCAGCGGGACATCGTCAGGATCATGTCAATCAAACTAGGCCCCGCCCTCAAGATCTACAACTCCATTCTGATGTTCAAACACGCTGAGGACAAGAGCCAATCACAGGCCGGCGAGACGGACACCTGACCTGGCCGGTCCAATCACACGGCTGGAATTAATGATTGAGCCATTCCAGAAAACCCCGCCCCTCATTACAACCCCCCCCCCCCCCCCCCCCAGGAGGTGAATAGCTTTATGTTCAGGTTGATGTGTGTGTGTGTGTGTGTAGGACTCAACCAAACCCATGTATTTAAACACACACACACACACACACACACACACACACACACACACACACACACAGACACGCTCTCTCTCAGGTAGTGTTGGCTTTAGATCTCATCTGCACAGAGGAAGTGGGCGGGGCTTCAGTGGGCCAATCCAGAGCTGCTGCAGATCTCATCGCTGTGTGAAAAAACAGCCAATAACAGCAGGTTACATGTCGGTAACCGCTGCGGTCTCTGTTGCCACGGTAACCGTCAGCGTCCTCCGGGCTGATGGGATCTAACCTCCGACACGTCACTTCCTGTCCGCTCTGAACATCCCACAGGAAGTCCCTCTGGTTACCATAGATACGGACCTGACTCCTCCCCCAGCCCCTCCTGTCCGTCACTTTGAGTCGGATTGTTTTTAAAATAATGTGATTGTCCTGAGTGTGAAGACAAGATACAGTGTGCAGTGAGACAGGCTGACAGGGCAGTGAGACAGGCTGACAGGGCAGTGAGACAGGCTGACAGTGCAGTGAGACAGGCTGACAGGGCAGTGAGACAGGCTGACACAGTGCAGTGAGACAGGCTGACACAGTGCAGTGAGACAGGCTGACAGGGCAGTGAGACAGGCTGACAGGGCAGTGAGACAGGCTGACACAGTGCAGTGAGACAGGCTGACACAGTGCAGTGAGACAGGCTGACAGTGCAGTGAGACAGGCTGACACAGTGCAGTGAGACAGGCTGACAGCGCAGTGAGACAGGCTGACAGTGCAGTGAGACAGGCTGACACAGTGCAGTGAGACAGGCTGACAGCGCAGTGAGACAGGCTGACAGCGCAGTGAGACAGGCTGACAGGGCAGTGAGACAGGCTGACACAGCGCAGTGAGACAGGCTGACAGCGCAGTGAGACAGGCTGACAGGGCAGTGAGACAGGCTGACAGTGCAGTGAGACAGGCTGACACAGCGCAGTGAGACAGGCTGACAGCGCAGTGAGACAGGCTGACAGCGCAGTGAGACAGGCTGACACAGTGCAGTGAGACAGGCTGACAGTGCAGTGAGACAGGCTGACATAGCGCAGTGAGACAGGCTGACAGTGTAGTGAGACAGGCTGACAGCGCAGTGAGACAGGCTGACAGGGCAGTGAGACAGGCTACAGGACACATTAATATTTTCTGGATCAGATCAGAAAAACAAAAGACGATTTTTTGTGAAAAAATTGTGAGAAAGATTCATTTGAATTAGTTTTACATGAAGATAAATATATATATATATGTATGTATGTACTGTATGTATACATATATATATATATATATACATATATATATATATATATATATATATATATATATATATATATATATACATATATATATATATATATATATATATATGTATATGTGTGTGTGTGTATATATTGCACAATACTTTTATTTGAAACTGAGTTTGAGCCTGGACTGGAGCAGCAGCTTCCTGTCTGGACCGCACAGATCCAACATGGCCGTCTGTCTGGACCGCGCAGATCCAACATGGCCGTCTGTCTGGGCCGCGCAGATCCAACATGGCCGTCTGTCTGGGCAGCGCAGATCCAACATGGCCGTCTGTCTGAGGCTCGGTGTTCTCGGACGCTCTGAGTTGCTGTGATTTGTTGGAGCAATCTGTTGGTCACAGTAATAGGGCAACTCTGCTGAGGCAGCGACATCAGCAGAGTTGACTATCAGAATTGCCCAACAAGTTGCACTGTCTATCATGCCCTGACGTTTCCCAGAATGCACCACTGTTTTCCTGTCCTCCAGCATCTGTTTAAAACCCTGAGGTGCTCTCACCTGTCTGTCTGTCTGTCTGTCTGTCTGTCTGTCTGTCTGTCTGTCTTTGTGTCTGCCTGTCTGTCTGCCTGTCTGCCTGTCTGTTTACCTGTCTGTCTGTCTGTCTGTCTGTCTGTTTACCTGCCTGTCTGTTTACCTGTCTGTCTGTCTGCCTGTCTGTCTGCCTGTCTGCCTGTCTGTCTGTCTGTCTGTCTGTCTGTCTGTCTGTTTACCTGTCTGTCTGTCTGCCTGTCTTTGTGTCTGCCTGTCTGTTTGTCTGTCTGTCTGTCTGTCTGTTTACCTGTCTGTCTGCCTGTCTGTCTGTCTGTCTGTTGGTTATTCAGCACAGTTCTTATTCTGAGATTCTATATTTATAATTTTGTTCTCTATATTGTTATTATAATTATTATCTATTGTTGTCTATCTCTATATTTCTATTTGGAGCTGATGAATATTTTAGGGATTCAAACCCACAACCTGTCAGGACGCTGTCTGGGTTCACATCTCCTCCTCCTCCTCCTCCTCCTCCTCTTCTCCTTCTCTATAATGAGAACCCCACTGTCGCCCCTCTGTGATGTCACCGCTCCCTAGCTGGGCGGGGCTTCTGAAAGCCCCGCCCACCACACTGTCAGTGTGTGAAACCTTTTGGTTCTCACTGGAGAATCGGATGTTTCTGGCTGTTTGAAGAACAGTTTCAGAACCGACAGAACCGCCAGAACCGACTGGACCGACAGAACCGACAACCGACAGAACCGACAGGACCGACAGGACCGACAGAACCGACAACCGACAGAACCAACAGGACCGCCAGAACCGACTGGACCGGCAGGACCGACAGAACCGTCAGAACCGTCAGAACCGACAGAACCGACAACCGACAGGACCGCCAGAACCGACTGGACCGACAGGACCGACAGGACCGACAGGACCGACTGGACCGACAGGACCGACAGAACCGACAGAACCGACAACCGACAGAACCGACAGGACCGCCAGAACCGACAGGACCGACAGGACCGACAGGACCGACAGGACCGACAGAACCGACTGGACCGACTGGACCGACAGAACCGACTGGACCGACAGGACCGACAGGACCGACAGGACCGACAGAACCGACAGGACCGACAGGACCGACAGAACCGACTGGACCGACTGGACCGACAGAACCGACAGAACCGACAGGACCGACAGGACCGACAGGACCG
>NW_027283206.1:2500-28438 GCF_046629955.1 Centroberyx affinis | reverse complement strand
CGGCCTGGATCACTGACTTATAAACCCTAAACAGGAAGTGGAGGATTGTTAGGATGACATCATTTCCTGTGTTTCCACTTAGAGATCCAGGAAGTGTTTTAGCTTTTCACTGAAAACTCACCAGGCAGCAGTCTGCCCAGTGTGTCACACCCAGACTGGGAAAGGACCAGCAGCTACCAGTCTGATACTGGTGAGTGTGAGTCAGTCAGGATGATCATTATTATTTAAACTGTTGTACGGTCACACACATTATAATAAGAACACAATAACATCTCTTGGTGCAAAATGGCGGCTCTAGAATCAGGGTTCCTCCACATTTTCAATTAAAAAATTCCATACTTTTTCCAGACCTTGATTTGTTTTGAAGATTTTGTCTGGTGTTCAATATGATTTACACAGATAGACATCTTGCCCCTGCTAACTAGGTCATATCACTGTATAGATGAAGATTGTTCTTCACAGAGACAAATATCAGAATATGTGAGATGATTGGCAGGGTTCCTACACGCTTTCCATTTTAAAATTCCATATTTTTCCCAGACCCTATGTTCTTGACCGGATTTGATTTTGGTGGGTATTTGATATAATGCAGCTGACAGCGGCTGGGTGATAAGAGCGTCCCTCTATCTGAACATTATTCTTCACATCAACACAAACTGTGGACTCAAAGTGGCTCTACAACAACATAAAAGCTAGAATGATGTGTGTATCGGACCTGAACCGCAACATTTTCCATACTTTTCCAGACATTTTTTTCAAATTCCCAAACTATTCAAGACCTGGAAATGATCAAATTCATTTTTAATACTTTTCCAGACTTTCTCCAGAAGCCCCTCGCTCTTTGGTCCTGAGGGACTGACACCAAAACCTGACGTTTACCGCTGAGGTTTTACATCCTGAAACATTTTCTCATATCAAACTCCAGCTGGTGTTGCATCTGGAGGTGACGTCACCTCGTCTCTGATTGGCCGGTTATCCACCGAGAAGAAAAACACAACTAACTACTAAATGTAAAGTACATTAAGAACTGTTTTAGGTGGAGTTTTCCTTTAAAGCTGCAACTTTTTTCGCATTAAAACACCAATAAATCATCTGTGTGTTCAGGTCTAAATCTCCTGTCTTCAGTGATGTGGAGGCGTTGGCCCCGCCCACCTGAAGGTGATGGTGACGCAGAGGCAGGCCAGCAGCAGGTAGGACACCACGCTGATGACGGACAGCGTCGCCACGGAGACCAGCACCAGCAGAGACAGGCCGAACGCCACCGCAGACTTCTTCGGTTCCCGCCAATAGACAAGCTGTAAGGCTGGAGAGAGAGAGAGAGAGAGAGAGGGAGGGAGAGAGAGAAAGAGAGAGAGAAAGAGAGAGAGACAGAGAGGGACAGAGAGAGATTGATATATAGAGACAGAGAGAGATTGATATATATATATAGAGAGAGAGAGATAGAGAGAGAGAGACAGAGAGAGAGTGAGAGAGAGACAATAACGGTTGATTACCATTCATGCCAATAAAGCTTATTTGAATTTGAATTTGAATTTGAGAGACAGACAGAGAGAGAGAGAGAGAGACAGAGAGAGAGAGAGAGAGAGAGAGAGAGACAGAGAGAGAGAGAGAGAGACAGACAGAGAGAGAGACAGGCAGAAAGAGAGAAAGAGAGGGACAGACAGAGAGAGACAGACAGAAAGAGAGAGAGAGAGAGAGAGGAACAGAGAGATTGATATAGATAGAGAGAGAGAGAGAGGGAGTGAGAGAGAGACAGACAGAGAGAGAGAGAGAGAGAGAGAGAGACAGACAGAGAGAGAGAGAGAGAGAGAGAGAGAGAGAGAGAGAGAGAGAGGGACAGAGAGAGATTGATATATATATATAGAGAGAGACAGAGAGAGAGAGAGAGAGAGAGAGAGAGAGAGAGAGAGAGAGAGAGAGAGAGAGTGAGAGAGAGACAGACAGAGAGAGAGAGAGAGAGAGAGAGAGAGAGAGAGAGAGAGAGATCAGTATGTATGTATGTTCATAAATCAGCCTGATCAATGATCTGGTATCAGAGCTGTTCACCTGCAACATCAATCAGTTTTCAAACCAAAACATTCATTTCACATTTTTCTCAGTGTCCAGGTGGGAGAGCTGTGAGAACCCGACCGAGCTGTCTGAACCTTTAGTCGACTCAGGGTTTGAACCCCGGACTCTGCTGCTGACTCTGGATCTGCTGGCTCCAGACGCTCTGTGGGCTGACTGACCAACTGACAGACAGACTGACCAACTGACAGACAGAGTGACCAACTGACAGACTGACAGACTGACAGACTGACAGACTGA
Organism: Centroberyx affinis; assembly: GCF_046629955.1. Classification (NCBI taxonomy): domain Eukaryota; kingdom Metazoa; phylum Chordata; class Actinopteri; order Beryciformes; family Berycidae; genus Centroberyx; species Centroberyx affinis. The sequence goes on along the minus strand of NW_027283206.1, from coordinate 26,131 downwards.
CCAACAGACAGACAGACTGACCAACAGACAGACAGACTGACCAACTGACAGACTGACAGACTGACAGACCAACAGACACACCAACAGACTGACCAACTGACAGACTGACAGACTGACAGACTGACACACCAACAGACTGACCAACTGACAGACTGACAGACTGACAGACTGACAGACTGACAGACCAACAGACACACCAACAGACTGACCAACTGACGGACTGACAGACTGACAGACCAACAGACACACCAACAGACTGACCAACTGACAGACTGACAGACTGACAGACTGACAGACCAACAGACACACCAACAGACTGACCAACTGACAGACTGACAGACTGACAGACCAACAGACACACCAACAGACTGACCAACTGACAGACTGACAGACCAACAGACTGACCAACTGACAGACAGACTGACCAACTGACAGACTGACAGACTGACAGACCAACAGACACACCAGCAGACTGACAGACCAACAGACTGACACACCAACAGACAGACAGACTGACAGACTGACAGACCAACAGACTGACCAACAGACAGACAGACAGACAGACAGACAGACAGACAGACCGACAGACTGACAGACTGACAGACTGACTTGTAGCTAGAAATAGCGAAATACCTGCTTCACCTGTAATACCAACTTCCTCCACTGAACGGCGCTCTGTGGTTTACACGTTCCCACTGGGGGCTGACCAGTACAACCAGTACAACCAGTACAACCAGTACAGCTACAGTCTTCTACTGTTTACTGATCAGCTCCAGACCGCTGTGGAGCTGAGGATTATCCAGGTTACAACACACACACACACACACACACACACACACACACACACACACACATACACATACATAAATACATACATACATACACACACACACACACACACACACACATACACATACATAAATACATACATACACACACACACTACCCGCAGTGAGAGATCAGCAGGTCATGTGGATCTCCTTACGTTGCCGTGGGAAACGGGGCCAAACCACATACCATAATGAGCTTTAAAGGTTAAATGTGTAATATTGCAGCAAGACATCAGCAGGCTGCTGAACGACAGAGAGTGAAACACAGAGCAGCCGAGGCTGAAGGCTCCTGCTGCACCAAGGTCTGTGCAGAAATCTGTCAATTTGTTTTTGCCTTGCTTATCGGCAAAAAACACACATGGGAAAATATAAATTGAGACTTTATTACTAATCACTGGGGTGTTCTGGTAAATTCGGCATGTATATAATCCTCCAAACAGCTCAAATTTTACCGGACCGGCCCAGTGTTACTTACTCTGTTCAGACAGTCTGGTGATGTCAGGATCCTGATCACAACAAGACTCCACTGAATAAAGAAAACGGTCTAACTGGTAAAACCTGACAGAAGGTTGATTGAAACAGTCCAACCTGCCCACCATGCTGCTGATGGTCTGGCTCTGTGGAGGGCAGAGTGTTGTTGTCATGACAACGCTGAACGACAGAGGCCAGCACTGGACCAGAAATGACATATAGACCTTATAACTAAAGGTTGATACCGCTGGATGTCAGACCTCTGCTCTGTTACTGACACCTCGCTACCAACATGCTGAGGACAAGAAACACAGAGCAGCTTTCATGTTTTCTACCTGTTTCTGTTTGACATACAGGGGAAATGAACTGAACTCATCCTGAGGAGAAACCTCCTGTCACTGAGGAGAAACCTCATGTCACTGAGGAGAAACCTCCTGTCACTGAGGAGAAACCTCACGTCACCTTGAGGAGAAACCTCCTGTCACTGAGGAGAAACCTCATGTCAGCTTGAGGAGAAACCTCCTGTCACTGAGGAGAAACCTCATGTCACTGAGGAGAAACCTCATGTCACTGAGGAGAAACCTCCTGTCACTGAGGAGAAACCTCACGTCACCTTGAGGAGAAACCTCCTGTCACTGAGGAGAAACCTCACGTCACTGAGGAGAAACCTCCTGTCACTGAGGAGAAACCTCACGTCACTGAGGAGAAACCTCACGTCACTGAGGAGAAACCTCATGTCACTGAGGAGAAACCTCACGTCACTGAGGAGAAACCTCCTGTCACTGAGGAGAAACCTCACGTCACTGAGGAGAAACCTCCTGTCACCCTGAGATGCAGCTGGAAGTGCTGATCATGTGACCAGGGACAGGAAGCTGGCTGAAGACGTTTCCTGTGTTGTGGTTCAGTATCTGTGAACCTGATGAACACACAGCAGCTGATTCTCAAGAAAAACAGAACAGTGTCCATGGCATCAGTACTACAGGGCCGTACCGGTTCCACTGGTCCAGTATCAGCACTACAGGACCGTACTGGTTCCACTGGTCCAGAACAGACTAGGAATTATGGGAAACCACAGTGACGTACGTTGGTGTGAGTAGAGCCTGGTGCTGAGAAAACACTGAAATCTTACCAGGATCACATGCCCCCCCCCCCCCCCCCATATGCCCCCCCCCCCAGCAGTAATAAGCCGGATTGCCACACCATAGAAACACAAGAGCTTCAGCATAAGGTTGGGTCAGCTGAGCCGTTAGCTAACTGCAGCAAACAATGGAGCTTTGTGACAGCAGAGCGGTTAGCTAGTAGGTTAGCTAACAGGTTAGCTAGCAGGTTAGCTAGCAGGTTAGCTAGCAGGTGAGCTAACAGGTTAGCTAACAGGTGAGCTAGCAGGTTAGCTAGCAGGTGAGCTAACAGGTTAGCTAGCAGGTGAGCTAGTTAGTCATTGATCTTTTAAGTCTCTTCTTAAAACAGACTTTTATCAGAGAGCCTTTCCTGATTTTACTTGAGTTTTAATTTCCTTTGAACTGTCTTTTATTTCCTTTAAAATGTTTTTCTTTTCCTATTCTTATCTTTCACTGTATTGGTTTTATACACCAAATTGTTTTTTATCTGTTTTCTTTTAAAACCTGATGATTTTATGACTTGTCTGTTTTATTTTTATTTTGCTGCCTTTGTGAAGCACTTTGTAACATGGATTTTGAAAAGTGCTCTATAAATAAAGATGATTATTATTGTTATTATTGTTATTGTTATTATTATTATTATTAGTATAGTAGTATTATTAGTATTATTATTTTTAACTAGCAGGTTAGCTAGCAGGCTCAACAGACTAACCTCACCTGCTGGTTGGCTGATGATGGTTAACTAAAGGTAAGATACATGAAAAGTCATCTTCATCTTCATCATCATCATCACACTTATGTCCACTATTATCATGATCATCTTCATCAGTACCAACACCATCATCATCCTCATCATCATCATTATGGTTACTATCATCACACTTCTGTCTACCACTATCATAATCCTCCTCATCACCACTACTCTCCTCCTCCTCCTCCTCCTCCTCTTCATCAGCACACAGCCTGTCCTCCTCTTCATCATATTTCAGCTTCATGTTACTCGTCAGGTTCCAGTCCAGATGTTTTGTTTCCCAGATCAACATTACAGAGGAATCTGGTTTGGTTTCCGCTCACACAATAATAAAGAATACTGAAGTTGGTTACTGGTTTTGTTTCTGTACCTGACAGAGTGGAGTCTCTCAGCGAGGAAGAGGAGGAGGAAGAGGAGGAGTTTAATGGAGAGATCATCTGGTCGGACTGCGAGGTCGAGTCTGCCATGTTCCTGTCTGTTCCTGTCTGTCCCGGTCTGTCCCGGTCTCTCTCGGTCTCTGGAGAAACTAACTAACTTAAAATCCTCCGTAATTCAGCAAACCGTGTCACAGTTTGCTCTGCAGCCGGTGTTGCTGCTGGATGATGGAGATAACGGCAGCGTGGGGGCGTGGCTTAGCGAGGGGGCGTGGCTTCACGTCATGCGTTAACCCTAATGCTGCCTTCAAGTGCTCCTCGTACACTCCGGCTCCTCAGAGGTAGAGACAACAAATCTTTTATTTTTTTCACTGTAATATTACTCATTATTTTTGGTCTAATTTGAATTTATGGATTGGATTTGGAATGTTTATAGAAGATAGAAGTATAGAATTTGAATAATTGAATTATTTTGGCAAAATATTTTATACACAAATGTAAATATTGCAAAACACAACCCCGTTTAACAGCCTTTAAAAACGAATTAGAAACATTTTCCAAATCTCTAAAATGTATGAAAAGCATGAATGCCCAAAAATTATACTTTGTATTTGCGCAGTATAAAGTAATTTAACCCCTGGAATGCAGGCTATACATTGTTCTTTGTTTTGTTTTGTTTTTTCGTTTTTTTCCCCTTTAATTTACTATTGTTTTGTTTTTGTTTTCTCTATTTCCTTTTGATTATTGTCTTTGACACATATGTACTGTACTCAGCTTACTCTGGTGATGTAGAAAGAACTGTCATTGCCAATTTGTTGTATATTTGAAGACTCCAGTATATATAAAAAATAAAATAAAAAAAAACTCTGGCTCCTGTGTCAGCTTCCTGTTCAGGCAGCATCTAGGTAGAAAGTGAAAATGTTCCAGTTGTAGTTCTGTCTCCTTCAGGCAGGACACACAGGAAGCTTCCTTTTATAGGGCTTTTTTTCTTTTTAAATCATATTCTTCTATTAAACTAAAAAGTTCCAATGCATTTTTACTTTTGGAAGCTTCCTTTTAAGGTTCCATGTTTTGGTCGATTTTGAAGGAAGCACAGCGGCTCCTCAGGTGGAGCAGGAAATCCCACAATACCTTGCAGCACCAGCGAAGAAGAACTGACCTTCACCGACATCAACATAAAATGAATGGCAGATGGAACTCCAAACCTCTACAATACGTTTTCCAAACAAAGCTGTGACCGTAAAAAAATAAAACACATGACATTTAAATTCATTTTGATGTGAGAATTGTCAGCAGTGAGTCATGTGACTTGATCTGGGTCCAGTCAGTGTGAATGAGCGTTAGCGTCCTGCGTAGTTTAGCTAGCTAGCGATAACGTCTCTCCTGCCTCAGTCTGATGGAGGAGAAATGAACTGAGAGAAAAACCACAGGAGGAGTTTGATCTTTTCTTTAATGTGTTTTAAAAAGCAGTTTGATCAGAGCGGCTGCTGGAGGAGTGGAACGTTCCTGCAGTCACATGACCAAGGCTGTCTGTCTCTGACCAGGTGCTTCAGACAAGGAGCTGGTTAGGAAGCTTCCTAGTTAGGGAGCAAGGAAGGAGGAAGCATCCTTATGAAGGAGACAGAGGAAGTCATAACACAACTTGGCGCACATTCAAGTGCTTCAGGTGGAAAATAAAATGGCCGCTGTGACAGCAGCAGGTTTTTGGAGGCTGTGGTTTTATTTCAGAAATAAAAGAGAGCAGAGCGACAGAAGGAAAAGCTGACTGCAGATCAGCTGTTCAGTTTTAGTTTATTCATCAGCCAGATGTGACAGTATGCTGTCTGCACACTGCATGACAGAGATCACTGAATATTGTGTTTACAACATTTCCAACAGGACTTAAAGGCAGCAGCAGATCATTCTGCTTGATGAGAATGGAAATATTTTGAAGGCTGAAGATTTTATGTGTTTAACTTCCCATTGAGCTTTAAAGAATACAAACTGACAGAGAATCCTGTCAGGAGCCTCAGATGGTTAAAAACTTCAAGAAGTCCTAAACACATGAATACATAAACACATCCCAGATATGCAGCAGTGACACCTGGAGGCAGAGGAGGGTGCAGCAGCTGGTGGTCTGGCTGGTCACCTCCGGATGATGCGTCTTGTTCCTGATTGGCCCAGAGGCCGCCTGCATCACTCCTGGGGGACGGCGTGTTGCTGTGAGCGGTTCAGACAGAAGCAGACCGTTCCTCCATCAGTTAGAAAGATTTAAAGTGAAATATCAGCATAATAATATTCTGTGTAGAGTAATACATGATACAGAATACAGGCTGCATATCAGGTTCAAACTTCCAGGAGTTTCCAGAACTTAAAGTCTGATTTCATGACTGGATTTGTGGATTCAAGTCTTTCCTCGTCAGGCTGGTGGAGCAGGAAGCAGCTGCTATGTGTTGATAAAATCTGCTGCTATGTACAGCATACTGTATACAGTATATGTATACACTGTATATACAGTATACTGTATGTATATACTGTAGACTTTTGCACCCTAGATTTTTTATATAAACTTTGTCTTAAATGTTTGTTTTCTGCTTCAGTGTCAGCAGCCTGCTCTTTGTAATATATATTTTTTATATTTAGAAACTTTTCATTTCCTTAGTGTTGAAAGCATCTTCGCTTTACAGAATTTTTTTTTACACTTTTACACACACATATATGTCTATCTATCTATCTATCTATCTATCTATCTATCTATCTATCTATCTATCTATCTATCTATATATATATATTAATCAATGCTGTTCATAAGCTGCATTTCTATTTTGTACTTCTTGTTTTATTTATCTATTTAAGCATTTAAAGTCTGATGTGTTACGGACAATAAAGATCTATCTATCTATCTATCTATCTATCTATCTATCTATCTATCTATCTATCTATCTAGTGTCTGTCTCACATCACAACATGTTGTTCTATCTGTTTCAGGACTGAATGATTTTTCTCCCATGCTTTCTGTTTGATTCCCAAACTTTTGAAGACGAACATTATCAAAATCAAAATCAAAATCAAAATCAAAATCATTTCCAGACTTGTTGCTGCAGAGTGAGGTAGAGTCCAGTTCCTGCAACGGGCAGTGTGTCCCGTGTTTCAGCTGCCCAGAGGTCACAGCAACTCAGCAACACAGCAACACAGCAACTCAGCAACACAGCAACCCTGCAGCTGGCAGCTGACAGTGTGAAATTTGGTAAAAACTGAAGAGTTTAATTCCAAAATCAGATCAAAGTGACTCTGATTAAATTACTGCATGAAACCAAATGAAGGATCTTTTTAAAGGACAGTGGGAACTTAAAGCTGCTCTGAGTATTATTTTACAATTTATCATCACATTACTGCAGAGTCATCAGCATAATGACAGTAAACATCCTCCATGTTTCTCCACCTGGTGGATCTGGAGGGAAATCTGCTGGATCAGGAAGAGGTTCTGTTCTTCAGAGCAAACGGAGCTAAAGCTGAAAGAGTTTCTGGCAGCAGATGGTGGAAGGAGGGAAAGGAAGATGGAGAAATCACTTCCAGCATGTTGATCCTCTTCAGGGAGGAGGGGGGGGGGGGGGGGGCAGGAGGCAACAGGGGCTGATGGGAAATGTAGTCTTAATGTGGAGAAACACTAGAACTAACAATACTACTGCTGTGAGACAGAGGAGAACAATCGTCTTTAAGTCGTCTGACTAAATGAGACACTTTTACAGATGGATTGTTTTTTTTTATAGATTTTATAGATATTGAATGATGGATTTCTAGCATCTAGCAACTCTTCATTTCTAGATTCTAGATTTGTTTGATTTTGTCTGTCTCAGTTTCAGTCAGTTCATCTCATGGTAGTTTCATGTTTGGGACTTTTTGGTCTCGTTATCCTTCCGTCCGTGTCAGTCACAAGTCCCGGTTGCCATGCCAACCTCGTTAACATCGAAGACCAAACGAGGAAGTCAGCAGGATCTGCAGGAGGAGAATCTCCTCTGCTGTCTGCCGTCCATCCAGTCTGTCAAAATATCAAGGAGGATTTTTTTTGAGTTTTTGCCAATTTAATAAATAGTCTCTGGTTGTTGTTGGGAGTCAAAACTACTGATTGGTTCTTGAGGAGTCTGCTAGCAGCTGATTGGTTGTTGCAGACTCTGCTAGCAGCTGGTTGGTTGTTGCAGACTCTGCTAGCAGCTGATTGGTTCTTGAGGAGTCTGCTAGCAGCTGATTGGTTGTTGAGGACTCTGCTAGCAGCTGATTGGGAGATGAGGAATCTGCTAGCAGCTGATTGGTTGTTGAGGACTCTGCTAGCAGCTGATTGGTTGTTGCGGACTCTGCTAGCAGCTGATTGGTTGTTGCGGACTCTGCTAGCAGCTGATTGGTTGTCGCTGACTCTGCTGGCAGCTCATTGGAGGTTGCAGGCCCCGGTGGGCAGGTAGTCCTGGACGTATGAAGCTACGGCTCTGGACAGATAAGTCATCGACCCAAAACGACCACTGGGGGCGCTGTCATACAACAGACGACACACTCCTGTAGACTGATCCTCCTGCAGGAGAAACTCCTCCGCTCCTAACTCCTTCTGTTAGAGGAGAGGAGAGAGGAGGTGAGGAGAGGAGGAGAGGAGAGAAGAGAGGAGAGGGGAGGAGAGGAGGAGAGAGGAGAGGAGAGGAGGAGAGGTGAGGAGAGGAGAGGAGGAGAGAAGAGAGGAGAGGAGAGAGGAGAGGAGGAGAGGAGAGAAGAGAGGAGAGGTGAGGAGAGAGGAGGTGAGGAGAGGAGAGGAGAGGAGAGAAGAGAGGAGAGGGGAGGAGAGGAGGAGGAGAGAGGAGAGGAGAGGAGGAGAGGTGAGGAGAGAGGAGGTGAGGAGAGGAGATGAGAGGAGAGAAGAGAGGAGAGGGGAGGAGAGGAGGAGGAGAGGAGGAGAGAGGAGAGGAGAGGAGGAGAGGTGAGGAGAGAGGAGATGAGGAGAGGAGAGAGGAGAGGAGAGGAGGAGAGAGGAGGGGAGAGGAGGAGGTGAGGAGAGGAGAGGAGAGGAGAGGAGAGAAGAGAGGAGAGGAGAGGAAAGGAGGAGAGAAGAGAGGAGAGGAGACAAGGAGAGGAGAGATGAGGAGAGGAGAGAGGAGAGAGGAGAGGAGAGGAGAGGAGAGAGGAGAGGAGAGAAGGAGAGAGGAGAGGAGAGATGAGGAGAGGAGAGGAGAGAGAGAATTCTCACTTTTAGTTTAGGGTCAGGATTAGCTTTAGGGTTAGTGTGTGAGTGTGTGTGCGTGTGCGTGTGCGTGTGCGTGTGCGTGTGTGTGTGTGTGTGTGCGTGTGTGTGTGTGTGTGTGTGTGTGTGACCTGGTCCTGGTGGAACAAGCGGCTGGCCTGCTGGACGATCTGGTCCACGCTGATGACGGTGGCCATCTTGTCCAGCTCCGCCTCGGCCAGCAGCGTCAGAACCAAGATGGCTTCCACCAGCAGCTGCCGGTACTCCGGCTGGGGAACCCGGTTCAGCACCGTCTCCACGACAACCGCAAACTTTATCTCCTTAGGCGTCATCTGGATTATATACAGATGGATTGTATGATTAAAGAACCTTCAGATGGATTGTGAGTCTGATGTGAAGCAGATCTGAGGTCAGTCTGGTCATCTCTCACCTCTCTGGTGGTGGAAGATGGAAGGACACTTCCCTCGATGGACAGACCATGGCACTGAGACACAGGATTATTATCATTATTATTATTATTATTGTTATTATTATTATTATTATTATTAGTAATAATATTATTATTATTAGTAATAATATTATTATTATTACTACCAACTTGACAGAGTTGACAGACAGAAAAGAGAGGATCAGTGTGAAAGTGTTGCTGGTTGCGGGTGTTTGGTGTTGCTGGTAGAGGTGGAAAGTAACTAAGTACATTTACTCAAGTACTGTACTTAAGTACAATTTTGAGGTACTTGTACTTTACTCGAGTATTACCATTTTATGCTACTTTATACTTCTACTCCACTACATTTCAGAGGGAAATATTGTACTTTTTACTCCACTACCTTTATTTGATAACTTAAGTTACTAGTTACTTTGCAGATTGAGATTATTAATACAAAATATAATCAACTAATAAATTGTGATGTATTATTATAGATTACTGTAAGCTACCCAGCAGTATATAAAGTAGTGGAAATCAGCCCCACCTTTTCCAGCTGCAACATTAAAGTGATGCTTACACATTAATGCATCAATAATTATAATTCAATAATATAATATATACTGTATTATTCTGAAATGGGCCATTCTGCATAATGAGTACTTTTACTTTTGTTGCTTTAAGTACATTTTGATGCTAATACTTTTGTACTTTTACTTAAGTAACATTTTGACATTTTGAATGCAGGACTTTTACTTGTAACGGAGTATTTTTATACTGTGGTATTTCTACTTTTACTTAAGTAAAAGATCTGAGTACTTCTTCCACCACTGGTTGCTGGTTGTTGGTATTTGGTGTTGCTGGTGTTTGGTGTTGCTGGTGTTTGGTGTTGCTGGTTGCTGGTTGCTGGTTGCTGGTCTGACCTTCTGCAGGATCTTCCAGACCTTCTGGTAGAAGCCGACAGGAACGCGGTTCAGCGCTCCGTCCAGCCGGCGGCGGCGGAGCCACTGGCCCTGCCGCTCCTTCAGGGGCCAGACGCCCGGGACGCCGCTGTGGAACGACTCTATGGAGGGCAGCCTGTAACGCTGCACACACACACACACACACACGTTTAAGTTTACTGAATGAATCTAATGCATGGTTTAATTAAAGGGATATTCCACCCTGAAACAGAATTTATTCACATTGCTACTGTTGGACATAAAGCACATATCTTTTGAAAGTTTTCAGGAATGAAGAAAGGAGGTAGTAGGAGGCGGCCATGATGTTTCTGTGTGGGCGGATAGTGTATGGATTCAGTGTATTCACACGTTGCATTGAGTTGCTCTGTGCCTCAACTTTAACCGTCACATATCATTGTCAGATGAACAGTGCTGCCTCGGCTGTACAGAAACTCTTTCAGCTTTAGCTCCGTTTGCTCTGGAAGAACAGAACCTCTTCCTGTTCTGTGCCGTAAAGCGATCCAGCAGATTTCCCTCCAAATTCAATGTGTTTCTGACAGCCAGTGATGGGGTTTCAAAATGTCTCAAGAGCCCAAGAGTCATGAAACCCACTCAACACATAAATGACCAAACTCATGAAGAACAAGCACCAACGTCACTTAGATACCACAGGTGATAATGTTACCTAACGTTAAAGTTTAAAGGGCAACGGAAGACGTGGATGTATGTAAATTAACGGCAGAGAGTGGGGTGGGAGCTTCTTCATGATCACATGAAGAAGTCATACGGCTGTCATGAGTGCATTTATGACTTCCACATTAGAAGTTTAGCCCTCAGACTAGTGTTCACTGTTAGAGACAATCATGTAAGAATAGACTTTATGTTAGTGTGTATTGTAGAACTGGTTTTGACTAGTTTGAAGTGTGCATATTACATTAGCCATATATTGATTTCTTAGAAAAGGATGAACAAAGCAACTATACATACTGAAGTGTATAAAGAAACTGACATTTCTCCCCTTTGTCAGAGAATATCCTGCAGCCTACTGAAGTGTATACGCTTAAGGTTTTCTCTCCAGACATGTCTGAATAAAGAATCCACAGAAGACTCTTGAACCTTTGCTCATTCATTTTGACCCACAAGGGTGAGACTACTTTTTCCCCTACATTACCTATTCCACAAACGTCACCTACCACAGGTAGTTACCTACTGTTAAGGTTTGCAGGACAGCAGAAGATGTGGATGTCTGTAAATTGACGGTGAAGAGTGTGGCTCAGTGTGTGAGCATCATCAGTGTATGAGACTGAATGTGGCATTTAGCCCATAGGAGAGAGGCCATCTGTTGGTCAAAAACGCCCTCTAGAGGCCATCTCACCAAGAGTTACCTGACTGACTGACTGACTGACCTGAATCTGCCTCATGATGATGTTACAAGGTTTTCCTGCAACAGACACCTAAACTCTGGTTTTAGGGTGAACCGTCCCTTTAATAATTAGGTTTTCAGATGTGAGGAGTCTGAGTTGACCTCATGTTGATCCCATGATGACCCTGAGTTGATCTTACTCACCCCTGATTGGATGTTGTTGATGTCCAGGGAGTGGACAGACAGCGACTGGAGGACAGGAGGACAAAAACAAACTATTTAAAAAATTTTATTACAGAAAATGAAAGCAAGTTGTAGCACTTTGGCAATAAACACAAAAAGAGAGAGAGAAAAGTTAGGAGAGAAATCTAAATGAACTGAACTGAACAGAAGAGTTTAGTTAATATTTACAGGAGAAGTATACTTTTTCAGTAGTAGTAGTTGTATGCTAGTGATAGTATATATTTGACAGTAGTAGTATTTATGCAGTATTATCTCACCAGTCGGATGTTGCTGCGGTGTCGTCCGTCTCCTGTCTTGTCCTTCGGGTTTTCATCCTGGACGAAGCCTGACGTTCCTTCGGTCATCCGCACTGAAACCAAAAACCAACAAATGTCAAAATACCAAAAACTGAAACAAAACACCAACAAAAACATTCTAAACTCTAAAATACATGATGGTCAAGCTAAAAACTGCTGATTTTCTTGGTTCCTGAAAAGCTGACATTTCAGAGATGCAGTTTTCACCCAACAATAATACTATAACATTTATATTATTCCAACCTATTCTATAATACAGGCTTTGGTGTTGCCTCACAAATCAACACTCAGCCAGCTGTGTCTCCATGATGGAGGAACATGTAGAACTGTGTGTTAGTGAATAAAGTGTAAATGTGTATGAAGCAGCTGTCAGCAGAGAGCAGCTGAGTCAGCTTGTTGTGGTGTGGCTGTAGATCCATTCAGTAACGTTCTCAGTAAAAGTGAATAGTGTGATAAGGTGGATTTGTTTCCAAATGTAGGTTACTGTGACACAGTAAACTGTCTTGTCTTTAGCCCTAGTCTCTACTCCAAAACATGAAGAGTTGGAGCTTGAGAAGAGTCAGCTCAGTTAACCTGAACAAACTGTTAGCTAGCTAACTAGCCAGCAAACACACTGATGTTAATGTGAACATGCTAACACTAGCTGCTACTAGATACGTTAGCTAGTGTGCTAATCAGATGTGTTAACAAGACAGTGATGTTAGCTGACCAGATACTATGGTTAGCTAAGAGCTGAGGACCTCCAAGATGGCCACCAGAGGGGAGTTAAATCACCTGAAAGGCCTCTATAATATTATCTATCTTATGTTTACTGTACAGTGAGTGAGCAGATAGGGTTTTAGTGTCTTGCTCATGGACACTTGAACAGGACACACTGGCCGTCATGGGGATTGAACCTGTGACCGCTGGGTTACGGGACAGTTTCTGGTGTCACTCACTGCTCTTCTGAACACTGAACTCCTTCCCACTGAGGATGTGATGGAGGAGACTCTTCAACTCCGACGGACTCATGTTCATCAAAGACTCTGTCGCCTCCTCACCTGACAGACAGACAGACAGACAGACAGATAGACAGATAGATAGATAGATAGATAGATAGATAGATAGATAGATAGATAGATAGATAGATAGATTTCATTGTCTGTATCCCCACCCCCCACCCCCTCTTTTCTCCCAGTCCTCCCAGTATACCAGAGCAGTGGAGGGACTGGGCCAGTTCGGTGGTCATGACCTGCAGGATGAGTCCGATCCTCAGACGAAACATCTCACCGAACAGAGACGGCTGACTGCGGATTACCATGGCTAAGTAGACCATGATCTCCTGCACACACACACACACACACACACACACACACACACACAGAGATTATCATCAGATTGGTCACAAATCAAAACAGTATTTCAATAATATTCAAAATGGCAATAAAGGTAAAAGCGGAAGTCTTGCTAAAATCCACATCCAGTACAGAGCCGCTAGCGCTGCCACCCACTGACACCAAGAACTACATCTTCATACAATCAAATGACACAATACACTACTATCTCCTTACATTTTATACACTCTGCATCATAAACAAATAAACAATGTCTGATTTTCCAGTGTCTTTTCCTAAAATCCCCTGGGTACAAACAAGGTCACAAACTTGTGCTGCAGGATGCAAAAGTTCAGCTGTGGCAGCCGTCCAGGAAGTTCTCAGATGAGTATTAGTGATGGAAAGACAGATTCATTCAGCTAACTTGACTCTTTCTTCTGTCACATCACAACGACAACGAATCAATGAAGGAGGAATTTGTCAGTTTGTTGCGACTGTAGTGGATTAAACCCATTTTTTGGAGAGTAGCCATCCAGGTGGAGTCATCGCCAAGGCAGCCAGACAACAAACATCAGATTCAATATTTTCCTCTTTGATCTCTTTTCTTTAGCGAGAGCCAATGAATGAGCGTGTTGGTTCACAACTGCGGTCCAACCAAACACTAACCCATCTGAAATTAGATTCAGTTCCGTTTCTGAATCACTTCAACTCGTTCACTTTGAATTATCATTCAAATGAAGGATTGATTTGTGAATCGACATCACTACATGTGTACCTCTGTGAGGATGGGTGTTATGTCAGTGTACCTGGGTGTCAGGTCTGTGTACCTGGGCGTCAGGTCAGTGTACCTGGGCGTCAGGTCGGTGTACCTGGGTGTCAGTCAGTGTCAGGTCGGTGTACCTGGGTGTCAGGTCGGTGTATCTGGGTGTCAGGTCAGTGTACCTGGGCGTCAGGTCAGTGTACCTGGGTGTCAGGTCGGTGTACCTGGGTGTCAGGTCGGTGTACCTGGGTGTCAGTCAGTGTCAGGTCGGTGTACCTGGGTGTCATGTCAGTGTACCTGGGTGTCATGTCGGTGTACCTGGGTGTCAGGTCGGTGTATCTGGGTGTCAGGTCAGTGTACCTGGGTGTCAGGTTGGTGTAGCTGGGTGTCAGTCAGTGTCAGGTCGGTGTACCTGGGTGTCAGGTCGGTGTATCTGGGTGTCATGTCAGTGTACCTGGGCGTCAGGTCGGTGTACCTGGGCGTCAGGTCGGTGTACCTGGGTGTCAGGTCGGTGTATCTGGGTGTCATGTCAGTGTCAGGTCGGTGTACCTGGGTGTCATGTCAGTGTACCTGGGCGTCATGTCAGTGTACCTGGGTGTCATGTCGGTGTACCTGGGTGTCAGGTCGGTGTATCTGGGCGTCAGGTCGGTGTATCTGGGTGTCATGTCAGTGTACCTGGGTGTCAGGTCGGTGTATCTGGGTGTCAGGTCGATGTATCTGGGCGTCAGGTCGGTGTACCTGGGTGTTATGTCAGTGTACCTGGGTGTCAGGTCGGTGTACCTGGGCGTCAGGTCGGTGTACCTGGGTGTTATGTCAGTGTACCTGGGTGTCAGGTCAGTGTACCTGGGTGAGGATGGCGATGGTCAGGTTGTTCTCGCTGGCGGAGTCGATGAGCTTGGCCAGCTGGTCCGGAGGCATCGGGCTGGAAACACATTCAGCATTTCTGTTGAAAAGCTGCAGCACTTTGCTGATGAACATCTTGTTTATCTTGTGAAACTATGTCACTGATAGAAGAACCAAAAATATCAGAATTTACATTTAAGATAAAAGTCTTCATTTTGCTTCTTGGAGAGCTGTTAGTGGAATCAGTCTTTCTGCTGGGTGAGGTTATGAGACATGGAGGCTGTTTAACAGAAAAATCTCCGGCTCTTACTTCCTTCACTACCATTTCTCTATCACTCATGATCATTTGAGGCTCACAGAAGTATTTCTTGTATCTATTGTCTGGGAGCTGTGACCTCTGACATTTGACCTCCATACTATTTGTTGCTTAATGTTGGTGATCGAGGAATTGAAGCTGATTCTACTGTTGACCTCATTGGGAGTCTCTCTGGATAGGAGTGACATAAATTATGAGAATATAAATGTTAATAAAGTCTAACAAAGCATTAATAAAGTCTAAATAAGTTCGCTCTCTGACTCACGCTGAGATGGTTTTCTCTCGTGGTTCAGGAGGCAGACCGACTGTCAGGTGTTTCTGATGAGCCAGCAGGTCTGAGCACGCCTGTTAATAACATACAGTACAGACAGTAATAAACAGTTAATATCTGTTAATAACATGCAATACGGACAGTAATAAATGGTTAATATCTATTAATAACACACAGTACAGACAGTAATAAACAGTTAATATCTATTAATAACACACAGTACAGACAGTAATAAACAGTTAATATCTGTTAATAACATACAGTACAGACAGTAATAAACTGTTAATATCATTAACAACATAGCACAGACACATTAAAAAACAGTTAATATCTATTAAGAACATATAGTACAGACAGTAATAAACAGTTAATATCTATTAATAACATGTAATACAGACAGTAAAAAACAGTTAATATCTGTTAATAACATACAGTACAGATAGTAATAAACAGTTAATATCATTAATAACAGTACAGACACATTAAAAAACAGTTCATATCTATTAATAACATACAGAAAAGACAAACTTCATATCTAATAATAACACAGAACGGACACAGTAATAAACAGTTAATATCTGTTAATAACATGCAGTACAGACAGTAATAAACAGTAAATATCTGTTAATAACAGATATTTAAAGTTAACCCCCCCCCCACCTCGTCCAGCTCCTCCACCTTCCTCCTCAGCATGCCGGAGATCATCCTGACCAGTCCCCAGTGTCGGAGCTGACCGGCCCGGTCGTACAGATCAGCCAGCAGCTGCCGCACCGGCCAGCCGCCCCCCCGCAGCCTGGTGTCCCAGTCCAGACCCCTGACACACACACACACACACACACACACACACACACACACACACACACACACACACACACACACACACACACACACAAAATCTGGTCACACTTCCTTTATCTTATAAATCAACTCTGTTTTGATGAGTTCTTTATAAATAACAGAAATGACTATCTCCATACAGCGAGCAATGAAGGAGAACATTATCATTCTTATTTTAATATTCCTAGGAAGAGGAAGGCATTATATTAAAGTCTTCTTGACCGGCTGCTTTTTGCTGCAGTAGCTGTCAGGACTTCCTCTTGGGTTTGACTGTACAAAAGATGCGTCAGAAAATACAGAAATACATTTGTCAATATTTGTTGCCAAACCAACTGAGGGACAAATAAACCAACTTGGAAACTAATAGCAACATCTTCAGGCTGTTTGGACAAACACATGACTTAGAATACAAGCATGTCTGCATGTGAGTGTTGAGTGCATCACATGTGTCTGCTGAGCGTCACAAGTGTGTATTGAGTGTGTGTGTGTGTGTGTGTGTGTGTGTGTTGCCTCACTTGTCCTTGTAGAGGATGTAGAGGATGTCGGCCTGGTCCTGCAGGCTCCTGGTCTTCTTCAGCAGATCCACCAGAGCCTGGTAGTCGATCCCTCCGTTCACATCTCTGGGTAAGAGCACAGAGGCTTCTGGGATACCAGCAGCCTGCCAGAGACACCCAACACCAGCAACCATCAACCAACAACCATCAACCAACAACCATCAACCATCAACCATCAACCAACAACCATCAACCAACAACCATCAACCAACAACCATCAACCAACAACCATCAACCAACAACCATCAACCACCAACCACCAACCACCAACCAAAAACCATCAACCATCAACCAACAACCATCAACCATCAACCAACAACCATCATCCATCAACCAACAACCAACAACCAACAACCATCAACCATCAACCAACAACCATCAACCAACAACCAACAACCATCAACCATCAACCACCAACCACCAACCAAAAACCATCAACCATCAACCATCAACCAACAACCAACAACCAACAACCATCAACCATCAACCACCAACCACCAACCACCAACCAAAAACCATCAACCATCAACCATCAACCATCAACCAACAACCATCAACCATCAACCAACAACCATCATCCATCAACCAACAACCATCAACCATCAACCATCAACCATCAACCAACAACCATCAACCAACAACCATCAACCAACAACCATCAACCAACAACCATCAACCATCAACCACCAACCACCAACCACCAACCAAAAACCATCAACCAACAACCATCAACCATCAACCAACAACCAACAACCATCAACCAACAACCATCAACCAACAACCATCAACCAACAACCATCAACCATCAACCACCAACCACCAACCACCAACCAAAAACCATCAACCATCAACCATCAACCAACAACCATCAACCATCAACCAACAACCATCATCCATCAACCATCAACCATCAACCATCAACCAACAACCATCAACCATCAACCACCAACCACCAACCACCAACCAAAAACCATCAACCATCAACCATCAACCATCAACCAACAACCATCAACCATCAACCATCAACCAACAACCATCAACCATCAACCAACAACCAACAACCATCAACCATCAACCAACAACCATCAACCAACAACCATCAACCATCAACCACCAACCACCAACCAAAAACCATCAACCATCAACCATCAACCAACAACCATCAACCATCAACCAACAACCATCATCCATCAACCAACAACCAACAACCAACAACCAACAACCATCAACCATCATCCATCAACCAACAACCAACAACCAACAACCATCATCCATCAACCAAACCATCAACCAACAACCAACAACCAGCTGTAGAGGAGTGATGTAGTTTGATAGTATACAGCTAGGAGGAATGGGGTGGGGGTGGGGGGGGGGGTTACCTGGTCTGCAGCATCCACCAGGTGTAAACTGGGCTTGGGGGAGCGGAACAGCTTGGTGGGCAGGTACATTTGGACATCTGGACAGGAGACACATACACACTAAATACACCAAATATTTAATAATTATTGGCCAGTACAGTGAGCGACTATTTGTTAATTAGTGACTAGTGGGTCCAGATAGCAGCTAGCAGCTAGCAGTTAGTGTTCCAGTTCATGACTAGTGTGTCCCGTTAATGACTAGTGGTTCCAGTTAATAACTTTGTTTTCCAGTTAGTGGCTAGTAATTATAGTTAGTGGCTAGTAGTTACATTCAGTGTCTTGTGGTTCCTTTTAGTGGCTAGTAGCTCCAGTTAGTGGCTAGTGCTTCCACTTTGTCGCTAGTAGTTCCAGTTAGTGGCTAGTGGTTCCAGTTAGCGGCTAGTGGTTCCAGTTAGTGGCCAGTGCTTCCACTTAGTCGCTAGTAGTTCCAGTTAGTGGCTAGTGGTTCCAGTTAGCGGCTACTAGCTACAGTTAGTGGCTAGTGGTTCCAGTTAGTCGCTAGTAGTTCCAGTTAGTGGCTAGTGGTTCCAGTCAGCGGCTACTAGCTACAGTTAGTGGCTAGTGGTTCCAGTTAGCAGCTAGTGGTTCCAGTTAGCAGCTAGTGGTTCCAGTTAGTGGCTAGTGGTTCCAGTTAGCGGCTACTAGCTACAGTTAGTGGCTAGTGGTTCCAGTTAGTCGCTAGTAGTTCCAGTTGGTAGCTAGTATTTCCAGTTAGCGGCTAGCGGTTTGGACTGACTGTGGATGTCGAGCTCGCGGGCCTTGTGGACCAGCGAAACCATCTGTCGGGTTTGTTAGCCGCCGCTCTGAATCGTTTCAGTCCGCCTTTGATAGCGCTGATCCGTCCGCTCTGCTGCGGCACCGACAGCAGCTGGTCCAGGTACTGAGCCAGGTCGTCCACCTCTGGACAGGACAGGGACAGGACAGGACAGGACAGGACAGGACAGGACAGGACAGGACAACACAACACAACACAACACAACACAACACAATAACAATTAATAATAAAAATTTTATATAGCACTCATTGAAAAGCAGTTTACAAACTTCTTCAAAAAGGCATAAAAGCAAGGAATAGTATTATGTCATATAGGAGAAACACATTTAAAAGAAAGGTGATTAAAAATAAAATAAACAGCACAAGATTAATTAATGGGCAAATTCACAAACATTACAAAAAAGCAAGTCTATAAAAGTGCGTTATAGAATAGAATAGAATAGAACAGACACTCACCACAGTCCATGAAGGTGAGGTGAGCGCAGCAGCAGTGGTGAGGAACTCTGACAGTTTTCCTGTCTGAACTCTGGAAGAAACAAAACAATAAACTGCCTTTCACACACTTTCACACTCTTTCCTACCTGCTGTTTCCACAACTCAGTGTTCAGTCTGATCTAGACCAGATCAGCTGCTCCCTTTGAATATCAGATTGAAGCTGAATTAAAAACTACAGTATCTCCCAATGTTAAAAAGCTTCTCTTGCTTTCCTGGTGTTTTCCCTCTGCTTTGATTCTCTCCAGTAAAAGGACGACAGGAACATCGGACGTCAACACTGTTTGGTTTACTGATTGTTTAGGAGAAGAAGGAGAAGAAGAAGCAGAAGAAGCAGAAGAAGAAGAAGAAGAAGAAGAAGCAGAAGAAGAAGAAGAAGAAGAAGAGAGGAGGAGCAACGACTGGAGGAACTGATTACTGCTGCAGGGAGGAAGAAGAGAAGTAATATAATACTTTTCGAATGAGTACCGAGTAGGGCTGATTGATTTTGAAAAAATATCTAATTGCGATTATTTTGACTGATATTGCAATTGCGATATGATTTGCGATATTAGAGGGAGTGATAATTTTTACATCATTATTCTCATTTTCATTGAAAAACGTGTTAAAATGATTATGGTGTGATTTTTGCGGGGATCTGTACCAAACAAAGATGTTTTCTTCAGTCTGTAGAATATGATGTGTAGGCCAGGACATCTCTGCAGCACCACAATATTTACTTTAAAATGATATTTTGACACATTTCACCTTTAACAAATATTGCGCCTCCTGCGATTTGAAAATTGCACTAGGCCATATTGCGATTTCGATAAAATTATGATTAATTGTTCAGCCCTAGTACCGAGTAATAGAAAATATACATATCTGGATCAGTGAGCCTAACACTTAAATGACAGTCACCTGGCTCCTCCATAGTATCCCTCCTGCAGTTTCTTCAGCATGGCCACAACAGCCGGGTCCAGCTGGCTGTGGTCATCAGCTGGAGGAGCAGAAACACTGCAGCTCAGATGGAGCTCATGAGGCATCAGAAGTACATTAGTGATGATTATTATAATCAGGGGCCGGATTCACCAATGTGTTCTTAAGATAGATCTTAAGAAATGACTTAAGAGGAAATTTTAGGAAGTTATTTTTTTCCAGTTAGTAACAATTAGTAACAGTCTCATTTCTTACAAATTTCTTTAATTTTCATACTTAAGAACTTCTCAAAATAGGGCCTGAATTAATTCTGGTTAATAAACGTTAGGCTTGAGGCCTACCTGGCCCTACACCAAATAAAGCTTTACAATAAATGTTCATCTTAATGTTAGGTGTAGGGGAACCTATGAAGACTTTGAACTATAACCTACTTGTCTAAAATGTGTTTAAATATATGATATTAGAGGCTTACCTTTTCACTGTAGGAGTTTTAAGACAGGTGAAGGGCCGTCTTAAAGTTAAGAAAAAAATCAACAACAAATTTGAGAACTTTCATTTCAAGAATACCATTTATTCCTAAGTTTTTTTCTTAGGAAGAAACATAAGACGAAAGTTAAGAAAAATATATAAGAACTGTTTTTGAGAATAGCATTTTTTCCTATTTTTGCCTTAAGACTAAAGTTAAGAAAAAAATGGCACTTGAGAAAAAAAAAATTCTTAAGAAGGTTTTGTGAATCCGGCCCCAGGGCATGATGTAATAAACACAGGGATCAGGGATCGACTGCCTGCTGTCGATGTTAACGTCACAAACGCTATGAACTGTGGGTAATTCCCTCAAGCAAAGTCTGCAGGATCGCGGACTTGCTAAAAGTCTTCATAAAGGGCTCAGAAAGTCTCACACACCTGTCGGTTTTACAGCGGGACGGCCCTGAACCCTGCATCGTTTTTTTGGGAACGTGCCTCAAAGTCCATAAGGCTGGGAGGGGTTCCTACTGAGCATGCTCAGTAGGAACCACTCTTTGCCTCAGCCCGCCCAAGGTTCCTTCCAAGTTTTTCCTACTAAGGTTTTTCTTGGGAGTTTTTCCTTGTGTGCAGTGAGGGTCTAAGGCTGGGGGGGCAGGAGGTTAGGCTGTAGAAAAAAAAATTAAAAAATCTGCTCTTCTCTGTCTGGTGCTTTTCTCTATGCTTGTCCTATGTCATTTTGTTCACTACTGATTTTTGTCAGTTATATCTAGTTAGCAGTGGTGGAAGAAGTACTGAGATGTTTTTACTGCAGTAAAAGTATCAATACAACAATGTAAAGATACTCATTACGTAAAAGTCCTGCATTCAAAATCTTACTTAAGTAAAAGTACATAAGTATTGGCAGCAAATGTACTTAGAGTATCAAAGTAAACGTACTCATTATGCAAACTGTCCCCATTTAGAGAGTTATATTTTTCATACATTATTGGAATATTAATACTGATTTATTGACATACATGTACATGTAAGCAGCATTTTTAAAGTTGTCAACGTGAAGCTAATCTTAACAATTTAGCTATACTTTTGGGTAGTCTATCTATAACAATGCTATTTTATAGTTATTTTATAAAGATGATCAAATGTTTTAAATATAAAATATTGATCTGAAAAGTAACTAGTAACTATAGCGGAGTAGAAAGTACAATATTTCCCTCTAAAATGTAGTGGAGTATAAGTACAAAGTAGGCATAAAATGGAAATACTCAAGTAAAGTACAAGTACCTCAAAATTGTACTTAAGTAAAGTACTTGAGTAAATGTACTTAGTTACTTTCCACTACTGTTAGTTAGTCTCATTCTCTGTAAAGTCCTCTGAGACATGCTGTGATAAAGCGCTATATAAATAAACAAACTTGAACTTGAACTTGAAGATGAACTCTGTGACACAGGAAGTAGCAGTCCTTACTGAGCATGCTCTGTGACACAGGAAGTAGCAGTCCTTACTGAGCATGCTCTGTGACACAGGAAGTAGCAGTCCTTACTGAGCATGCTCTGTTACACAGGAAGTAGCAGTCCTTACTGAGCATGCTCTGTGAGACGGGGAAGGTGACGGTGGGACGTCCGGTCATCCTCCAGCGGGAGCAGAGGTAGGACAGGTCGGTCCGAAGCATCTCCACGATCATGTGGTTATCCAGCGCCAGGTAGAACTGCTGGTGGTCGATGAACTGGAGGGGTCAGAGGTCAGAGGTCAGAGGTCAAAACAGCTTCAAATCTCATTTACAGTTATTAAAAAATAGATAAAAAAAAAATACTGGAGTTAACCCTTTACACCCTGATTTCCCCTTAAATTTCCTGAAACATTTTCTCCATCCTGAGCTTCAGTGTCTCATCATCTTGTGTCTCAGCTGTTCAGTTCTTCACTGCTGAGACGATTTTGAATATTCAAACAAGCTGCAACATCACAGCAAATGGAAAAACTCCAGATGTTTTGAGCTTCATTTTCTACACGTTTCCCTGAAGTTCAGCCTGACATGTTTGGTGTCTTTGGAAACCTTGGGATCTGGACTGGAATTTAAAATAAAGTTAGCAGCAAAATGTTCTGGTACGCACTGGTACAATGTAAAAGTGTGAAAAGTAAAAGTCTTCATTCTGTCACAGAGTTAAATTATTGAAGCATGAACCTGTCAGAAGTATTTTAATGTTGTCGTCTAACTGCTCCATAAACTGTTTAACTCTAATAATGCAACATATTTTATGAGCTTATCGTATGTTTTGATGTAAAACCTTATTCTGCAAAGTAACTAGTGACTCCAGCCGGCAGATAAATGTAGAGGAGGAGGAGGAGAAAGTCTCACAGAATGGAATTACTCAGTAAAGAGCCAGAACTGAAGTACAGAACTTGAGGAAATGGACTTTGTAACGACTTTGTAACTTTCCACTTCTGATCAGGTATCACCTGGGGGTCAGAGGTTAAAGGTCAGAGGTCAGGCGTCACCTGGGGGTCAGAGGTTAAAGGTCAGAGGTCAGAGGTCACCTGGGGGGTGAAGGTGAACACGGTGTCTCTGATCAGGTAGAACTTGGAGGTTCCCAGAACCCCGATGCGGCGATACGGCCGTCCGGTCAGACCGAGGCGCTGGTTCCTGCCTGAGGAGGGAGG
>NW_027283205.1:0-66857 GCF_046629955.1 Centroberyx affinis | reverse complement strand
GAAAAAGACCAAACAGGCTTTGTTTTAATTACCGGCGCAGGAAAAAAAGGGCGGAGAAAAGCGGAGATTTTTGCTCGTTAGACTACCGCCGTATTTACATATCAGATTAAACCGCTTCCCACAAACGGTGAGCGAGATCTGACGCCGCGAAGGCACGGTTAACGAGAGGAAGAAGCCATCCCCCCCCCCCCCCCCCCCCCCCGCTCTCTCGCGTTTGGCGGCAAACGGCGGCAAAAACAACTCATCTGTACTTATTAGAAAAGAGCGGCGTACAAAGACCTCGATGAAGGCGGGAACTCGGCGGCGGAAGAGAGAGAGGCTAGTTATCGCAAAAAACAAAAAAAAAATAAAAAATAAAAACGTATAGAAGCGGATATTACGTAACGAGGCGAGTTTTTTTACGAAGATCGGTGGACGATCGGGGAGGGAGCGGATCGAAAAAAAAAAAGCCTTCGACGTTTATTTTAGTGGGCGCCGGGGCCCCCGATTAGAGGCCCCCCCCCCCCCCCCGCCCCCGGCCCCGGTCGGAGTGCATTAACGGGAGGCGGCGGGAGTTTTTAGTCGCCGGCCGCAAAAAAAAAAATATACACTCCCGTCAGGAACCCGACTCCCCCGTTCGCTTTCATCCTCTTGTCTTTCTTCTCGGCGGCCTTCTTTCTTCTTCTTCTCTCTCTCTCTCTCCCCCCCTTCTTTAGAGGGGGAGAAGAGCTGGCTTTGTGGCTCAAGGGATCCCGGCAAAAAGCAAAAAAAAAAAAAAAAAAAAAAAAAAAAAAAGGCCGGCCATCATTATTCCCTCCCAGATGCCAGTCTCTGTACCCCGACCCCAGCCGAACACCCCCTCCCATCCACCCCATCCACCGCCACCAGGCCTCTCCCCCGACCCCCCCCCCCCACCCCTCAGAGAGCTATATAAGCTACAAGAGTCAGAGAGGCAGTAGGGCTGCAGCAGACTCTCTTTTACTGTGCGGGAATAAAGACTTCTGAGAGCGAAAAACTCCATTACCACAGAGCGGCGGAGTCTCTCAAGCCACCAGAGGAGTGAGAGAGTAAAGGACGACTGATTACTGGAGTGTGTGTGTGTGTGTGTGTGTGTGTGTGTGTTTGTGCGTTAGTCAACAGAGCTCCCACCGAGGCACCTAAAGAAAAAAAAAAAAAAAAAATGCAGGGCAAAGGCAAATTCTCGAGTCTAAAATCGGAATAACAATGGAAGCGATTGCGAGCTAACAACCCGAATCACTAGACGCGGGGAATTTGGGAAACACACGTCACGTTGTTGCGCATCAGTGCTAAAAACTAATAACGGTATTCCCCGACTGCGCTCGTATGAGTGAGAGTCAGACACAAAGCCCTAGCAGAGCTCAGCACCCCCCCCGCCCCCCCCCCCCTCGCAATGTCAGATATATCAGCAATGCTAATGCCCGGGCAGCTATCCTGCGCTCCGGCTCGCCGAAAAACACCGAAAAGACAACCATTTAGACTTTAAAAGCCACACATAAACAAAAAAGGAAGGAGGAGATGAAAAGATGAAAAAAAAAAAAAAAAAAAAAAAAAAAAAATGCAAGAGGGGAGAGGAAGAAAGAATGAAGGGGGGTTGGGGGGGGGGGGGGGGTGAAAGAGGAAGTCAATTACGTATTCTGAACCTGGCCGATGTAATCCTCGGGGATCTGCCTCCGCACCTCAGGATCTGTAAATAATTGACAGATAATATTAATTGGCTTTGGATTAGTGAGCAAGCTCAGTATCACACATTAATATTTGATCAGAGGATGATAGGGACCCTGGCAGGGGATCCGAAGGGGCAGCTGAGGCTGTTTTGTTGATTAGGCCAGAGAAGGGAGGAGACGGAGGCAGCGGCAGCAGCAGCAGCAGCAGCAACAGCAACAACAGCAGCAGCTCCAGACACACACACACACACACACACACACACACACACCAACACACACACAGATGGAGACACACACAGCCCTGGTTTGATGCTCCCGTTAGCTCCAGGCTGCTAGCCTCCTACTGCCAGCAAACTGCCTGCTGCTTGTTTCGCCACAAAGAATAAGGAAAAATAAATGGAGAAAGACTTTCGGAGTTGCTTTGATTGTTATGTTATTATAGTGTGTGTGTGTGTGTGTGTGTGTGTGTTCTGGTAGCCAGCGGAAGACATTGTGATTAGCATTAGAGTGATATATCGTTTGGCGACACATCGCACTGATATTGATCACTGACATTTTATAAAAAATCAGATCGGGTTCAGTCGGTGTCATCCACCTCTAATATGATGGATATGTTGCAGTGTGTTTGATTACATACTTATTGTATAATTTATTAATACTACAAGTACGCACAAGTATGTACTGTATGTTACTATTCTTATTCTGGGTTTCAGTGGAGAGTTTTAGTGTCCCATGGTCTAAATGCTGTTTCAGAGACTTTTGCATATTTATTTTTTAAATGGTCATTTTTTTTTATTGGAGACCGGTATCATACAAATGTCAAGTACAAAGTACAAATCTGTGTTCCGAATTTTTTTCACTCCCCCTTTTTTGGTGTGTTAGAACAGAGAACTACAACAACACCTTTCTCCAACCCCCCACCCCTCCCAAACTCCCAGAAAGAGACAAAAACAGTAAATGGTCACATTTAAAGATTTTGAGTATCGGCACAAAATATTGTCATCACGAGTTTCAAGCCAAAAATATTGGTGTCAGCCTTCGATCGGTTGAATTCTTCAAAAATCGGTGTAAGGGAAGCTGTGTTATTTCTTGTGTAATGTTGCACAAACACAAAGTACATCACTGCTGGAAGATCAACATCTTGTATCCTTAAAGCGACAAAATTTTCAAAGGAAACTTGGGAAAGAAATTCCAGGAAATCCGCCTCACTTTCAGACGAACCACCAATGCGTTCTTGAAATTTTTTTACCGTCGCTTTTGAGCTTTTTTCCCCTGGGGGGGGGGGGGTCACGAAACTTTACCATACAAACCTTCCAGCTCGAGTCAAAAAAAAAAAAAAAAAAAAAAAAAATGTATAGGTGCACGTTTTTTTTCCCCCGCAGCGGGCAACGATACAATCGGGGAGCGGGGAGAAAGAAAGAAAAAAACAAAAAAAAAAAAACAAACAAAAAAACAAACAAGACAGATTTACGCAGCAAAACAAGCTGGCAGACATGCACACACAATTAAACTCATGGAGGCTAATTAAAGTGTTACTGGAAGCACGCAGCTAGAGTGTGACAACATAATGAAAGATTGAAGAGGGGAGGAGAGACACGGGACCCCCACCGCCCCCCTCTTCCCCTCCACCCCCGCCCCTTCCGAAAAACAATGCCACCTCTCCCCTTTCTCCGAGCTCGCCTCCTCTTCTCATCTACCATATGCTGCCATTTGTTTAGTCAAATCCCCCTTTAAGCAGCGCGGATCTATGGCTCCGAGGCCGGTGGCTCTCGCTACGACTTACGGATCACTCTCCGTAGACACGTCGGCGGCGCGCATCCCTCATGGCCCCCGTGTCACTCGAACCCGGCTAGAAGAGTCTCCCGGGAGCGGCTTTTTATTGCTTTTCCACATCATTTGTCTGGCGATTACAGCGAGCCTCCCCCGAACCAGGGGAATAATCACAATATTTCAATTTAAAGAGGAAGGGGGGAGAGAGAGAGAGAGAGAGAGAGAGAGAGAGAGGGAGAGGGAGAGAGAGAGCGCGCGGGGTAGTTTGGTTGTTGGAGAGATTGTTTCTGCTGCCATGCTGTGAAGAGGGCAGCGATAGGACAAGGTATAGATCATGCCGTGACACAAATTACGGTTTAACATTAGGATAAGCAGACCTTGGTCCAAACAGCATTTTCTTTTTTTTTTTTTCTTTTTTTTTGGGGCGGTTTTGAGTCAACAATCTCCACAACGGCAGGTGATTTGCAGATGGCCATGTTAGAATGTACAATACATTAAAGGAATAGTTCACCCAAAAATGAAAATTCTGTCATCATGTACTCACCCTCATGCCAGTTGAAACACAGGTGAAGTTTGTCCATATAACACACAGGGAGGTTGCCAGCACAACTCCATAGCAGCCTTCTCCAAAACAACTGAAGTCAGTGGGGACCAGTTCTTCAGAGTTCCAAAAAGACCTACAGTATATTTACACCATCATTTAGTGCAAATCTTAACTACAGCTGATTGATTTGCAACAAATCATGGTGTATAGGTCTTTCTATTCACAGTGTGATTGTTTGGCTGTTTTTGTTTTGGAACTCTAAAGAACAGGTCCCCATTGACTTCAGTTGTTTTGGAGAAGGCTGCTACCAAGTTGTGCTGGCAACCTCCCTGTGTGTTATATGGACTAACAAATTTCACCTGTGTTTCATTTGGCATGAGGGTGAGGAGATGATGACAGAATTTTCATTTTTGGGTGAGCTATTCCTTTAAAGTAATAATCTGAGATATTTGCCTTTTTTGCTACTCTCTATCAGCGATTGATTTAACACAATAGTGATTCAGCTTATAGGCAGTTTACTGTTCTAAACTCCCAGTGTCTGGTAGGTCTTTCTTGGAAATAATCCTCTGGTGCACAAGACGTGATATGTCTTACATTTCCAGTTTCTTTGGAATAAAGAGAAGAAGAACTGGGTAGTCTTGTCTGTTCAGCCAAGGGAAGCTGCGTTATTTCTTGAGTAATGTTGCACAAAGTACATTACTGCTGGAAGATCAAAATCTTGTATCCTTAATGCGACAAATTTTCAAAGGAAACTTGGGAAAGAAATTCCAGGAAATCCGCCTCACTTTCAGACTAACCACCAATGCGTTCTTGAATTTTTTACCATAGCTTTTGAGCGTTTCCCTGGGGTCATGAAATTTCCTCTACCTATGAATTACCATGCAAACCTTCCAGAATGCTAACTGGGTAGTTAGCATGAACAGTGATGGCTGAACAGACAAAGAAAAGAGAAACTCAAACTGCATCAACAGAAAATCCAAGGAAAAAGACAGTAGTCACAGTACTGGACACACTGTTTGATTGACAGGTGGTCTCTGGGAAGTGAGCAGCAATGAGCGCTGAGCACCAAAGGAACTAGGAACTCAAGGATTACCACTTTCAAATTAGCACTTCAACGTTCCATGTTCCATCAGATACTTGATAGAGAATATTGTCAGTGTTACAGCTCTAATCCCTCTTCAGGGTGCATGACCCTGCTGAACTCAATCATCAATCTAATCCCATTCCCTTCACAGCTGCAGGACATTGTACATGCCAGTGTTGAGCATGCTAACCCAAAGACACATCATTCATATTTCAGCCTTCCTGACATGTTCCAAACCTAATACTGTTTACCTTATGTGATCATAACTAGGGTTTGATCTATAGTTTTTGAAGGCCGTTTGCTCATTTTTTGTGCCAATATGCGATAGTCCTTCTAAGGTCCTTCATAGATAGAGCAAGTTTCATTACTCCTGGCCATGGTAAAATTTCAAGAATGGTTGTTCATCTGAAAGTAAAGCTGATTTCCTCAAATTCCTAAAAAAAAATATGACATCTTAAAGATGATTTTGATCTTCCAGCAATGATATACTTATATTTTTTTCTGCCCCCCAGTAAAGTGGCTTTGTTTTCAACCAAGAAACACAGCAGCTTCCTTCCCAGTTTCCATTTTTCAATATCACAATTAGGCCCAGCTGCTCCGGGTTTTTGAAGGCTGATGCCAATATTTTTGGACTGAAGCTGCCGATATCCAATATCTTTAAATTTGATCACATTCATGCAAAATCCAGTGTTCATTCCAACTGTTTTCCCCCAGAATTCTATTCATCTCAGGGTGGAAAAGTCTTTCAGCATGTAGACTACAAGACACTAAAGCCAAGCCAAGAATAATAACAATATTCATGCATACTTTTGTGGAATTTGATCAAAATGTGTCATCAGTTCAAGCTAATAGACAACCAGTGTAGTAATGATCAATTGTACAATAAATAAGTATTCAATCAAACTGCATCATATCCATCATATCAGAGCTGAACCACACTGACTGGCTGATACCCGATTTTTAATAAAAGGCCATGATAGCTTAGAATTATAAGGTTCTATCTGCCTTCAGGATAGTTCTGAGATATTGAGCTTCAAAGTTCTCAGCATCCATTGAGTTAAATGGAGATAGGTCTTTTTGTTTTAGAAATTACAGACTCAAAAATCATTATTTTCAAAAAAAATAACACCACACATATGTCAACAGGCACTCATAGAATAGGTTCATGTGACTAACTCAGTTTTGACAAAAAGGTCAGATAGAACCTTATAATACCAAGGTCACGTTTGGCAAACTAATATATCGTTCTAGCCATAATCAGAACTATTGCAGCCTCAACAGAGACGTCTAGAGGAAATGATGTACCTAATAAAACCATAGCCTGTCTACATTCTATCTACTGACCTCTACAGTTCATCAGAGTTGAAATCAAAACTTTCTCCATTGACCAGCAGTAATCTAAACCAGTGGATTTAGCAGACAAATAACAGAAAACAAAGAGATGAAAAGAGGACGTGAACAAGGCCAATCCGTTTCAGAGAGGATTGCCTGGGACTTGGGCATGGACCCCGTAATCCCATTGCTCCATTTCATGGAGTTTTAACCATAAGAGTGTCACAGCTTATCCCTAACCCTCCACATATTCCAGCTGATGGGAACCAGCCTGGGGAAAAGCAAGGGACTGATGGGAATGTTCCTGGTAAGGCCTGTTGACTCCCATGGACTAATGTAATTAAATTTACAAATGAAAATATTAAACTGGATGTGAGTAGCAGAGGCTTTGGCTCTGGTGCTCCATGCTAACACTTTAGCATACACTATGTTGAGTTATAGTACTATATTCTATGCTCACAGTTTAGCATATACACTATGTTGAGTGACTGTAGATTATGTGCTAACACTTTAGTATACACTATGTTGAGTGACAGTAGATTCTATGCTAACACTTTAGTATACACTATGTTGAGTGACTGTAGATTCTATGCTAACACTTAAGCATACACTGTGTTGAGTGACTGTAGATTCTATGCTAACACTTTAGTATACACTATGTTGAGTGATAGTAGATTCTGTGCTAACACTTTAGTATACACTATGTTGAGTGACTGTAGATTCTATGCTAACACTTAAGCATACACTGTGTTGAGTGACTGTAGATTCTATGCTAACACTTTAGTATACACTATGTTGAGTGATAGTAGATTTTATGCTAACACTTTAGCATACACTATGTTGAGTGATAGTAGATTCTATGCTAACACTTAAGCATAGGCTACACTATTTTGAATGATAGTAGATTCTATGCTAACACCTTAGCATACACTATGTTGAGTGATAGTAGATTCTATGGCACTTGGCATACATTATGTGGCGAGAGAGTAGCCTACATTGTTAGCATTATCTCAAATGTGAGAAAATGAGAACTTGTAGCAGCTCTACAGCTAAATGGTAATATGTCAAAAAATAATAAGTAATAATAAGTAATAAGTACAACAATATGCCATAAAGATAATGTAGGCTACTATTTTGAACTAGCAGGAACTAGGCTACTTCCCCTATTTCAATCTAACTGACTAAAAGTAACTGCACAGCAGATGAATACGAAAAATACTGAAATTAAGTACAGGATTAATGCTATTCAGTATATACAGTACAAGCCATATAACCGGCTCAAAAACTGGTTTAGTGCTGCTTTGCTTTTTAACACTGTATTTTGTATTACTTTACCTATTGATTTGTTCATATTGTTTTGTTCTTTCTAAACTTTTTGGGGGTTTTTATTACACTATATATGTATGATTGTTATTAAGGGAGACACTCCATAAACCCCTCGGGGTTTCTTTGGTCTTCCTTGCACAGGCTCTTTATGATGTTGGTATACATTATGGATATTTTGTTTGAATTACTCTTTTGTGCTAAATAAAAGAAGAAAAAAACAACAACAAACTATTACAAAAATGTCAGGCTTCTTACTTTGAATAATGCTAGTGACCGACTAGTGCATGCTAAAGTGTTAGCATGACGTCAATACTTAGTTTATACCCTGCTTTATTCCTTTGTTGTGATCACTCAAGCTAATCATTACAGCCAGATAATAGGGTTGTGACGCTCTGGCAAAGCAGCAAAGTCAACGATTGGAATTTTTTTTCTTTTTTATATGAAGTATATAAAGTTAGGGTTAGGCATCAGGTCCCCGGTGAGGTTGAGGTTAAGGTGAAGGCAACAGATTAGAGCCGGAGCCGGCTTTTAAGGTGAGAATCATGACAGGTTCTGGCTTTTTCCGTGGCGACCGGATAATGGTCAGTCTCGGAGGAGAGCTTGACGCGCCAACATCATCATCGCAACGCCGGGTAACAAATGAGAATTGAGATGACAGGAAAAATACCTTGCCTCTGGCGTGGAGCGCAGGAGGGCGTCCTCCATCAGAGAGAGAGAGAGAGAGAGAGAGGCGAGCCGAGAAGCTGTCAAATTGGAGGAACACGACTTCGTATGTGTCTTGTTCCAGGGAGCGGGGCGGAAGGCGGGCGGGCCGGAGGGAGGGATGCTGCTGTGATCCGGGTGTAGCCTTTGATCCCGGGGATGACCTGAGCCACCGGCCGGACTCTGGAAATGAACACAACAGAGGGGCTGCTGGGACCCAATCCATCACTGTTCAGTCCTACACCTGGCTCTGGAGCACACACACAAAGACACACACACACACACACACACACGCAAGCCCATTAAAAGTGTAATTTCAAGCCTTTGTAAATTGCTACTATGTTGCTAACTGCAACAGTGAAATGATGCCTGATACACGTTTAAACAAATGCACAATGATGTAAACAGTTGCACACACACACACACTCACAATCAGAAAAACACTCATACCCACCATAAGGAAACAAGTCTGGAAAAAAACACACACACACACACACACACAAACAGTGGCACACACACACACGCACATATACACACACACACAATCAGAAAAAACACTCATACCCACCATAAGGAAACAAGTCTGGAAAAACACAAACACACACACATGCAAGCCCATTAAAAGCATAATTTCAAAAATTGCTAATATGTTGTTAACTGCAACAGTAACATGGTACATACACATAAATACACATTTACAGTAAACAAATGCACAATGGTGTAAACAGTTGCACACACATGCAACATACACACACACACACACACACACACACACACACAATCAGAAAAACACTCATACCCACCATAAGGAAACAAGTCTGGAATAAAACACATACACACACACACACACACACAAACAGTGGCACACACAATCAGAAGAACACTCATAACTACTATCAGGAAAAACAATCCTAGAAAAAACACAAACAGTGGCACACACACACATATACACACACACAATCAGAAAAGCACTCATACCCACTATAAGGAAACAAGTCTAGAAAAAAACACACATGCACACACACACACACACACACACACACACAAACAGAAAAACACTCATAACGACTATCAGGAAAAACAATTCGAGAAAAAAACACACATGTACACACACACACAACAATGGCACACATAATTGCATGCATACACACATGCACACATCTACACACAAGCTCGCACACACAAATAAAGGCACACTAACCACATGCACAAATACACAAACACACAACAATAAAACAAATGCACTTATAAGCCTACGTCTCTCTCTCACACACACACACACACATTAAACGGACAATTTGCAAATTGCTAATGTATTGATAACTGCAAAAATAATGACACACACAGACGAAACAAACACACACATATAAAACAGTTGTACACATATAAGCATGTCATGCACACACACACACACACACACACACACACAGAATCAGAAGGAGAACATCCACATCCACCACAAGGCAAAATGAAGCCTGATGATTCAGCAGCGAGGAGGGGAAAAAAAAAAAAAAAACACACCACATCCATGTTGTGACAAATTAAAAGACATGCAGCATTATGAATGTACAGAGGGAAATGATGTCTCTCTCTCTCTCTCTCTTTTCCAAAAGACGAGTTGGTTGAGCGGTGCAGTCGGGAGCGCATGCTAAATCTCATTAGACAGAGCAATACCCAGAGCAAATTAAACCATTAGCCTCCGACATGTTTAAAGGAACACTTTAAGATCACTTCCTATTAAGGCTTGCCAGTAAACAGGCCTTTGAAATGGAGCCCTCAACTCGGAGCGGAGCAGTGTTGCAGACATCTGCCATACCCAGCCAAGCCCACAGTAAACTGCAGGGGAGTGCTGCCTCTGCTACACATCGCGCCGCATAACACTCCACGCGCTCGTGCGAGGGGGGGAAACAAACCCTGGGGATTCATGGCCTCGTACAGTAGGAGGCATGAAAAACAAGCCTTGGTAGTTAGATGCTGATGTGTACTGTGTGTGGCGTGCACCGTAATGATATAATACATATATATTCAGTGGTGGAAAGTCACTAAGTGCATTTACGCAAGTACTGTACTGAAGTAGAATTTTGAGATACTTGTACTTTACTTGAGTATTTCCATTTGATGCTACTTTATACTTCTACTCCACTACATTTCAGAGGGAAATGTTGTACTTTCTACTTAAACTATAACAAGCTTTTAAAATACAACACATTGTTAAAGATGAAACCAGAGGTTTCCAACCTTTTTGGCTTTTGACGTCTTACAAAAAGCAGTGTGTAGTCGGGTCACATTTCAGATGTCTATGAGTTGTTAACAGCTCCACCAAATAGTGATTTTTCCCTCTAAACCTCACATGGTTTCATTTCAATAAATGTTCAAATGATCCAATATTTCAGCAAAAATCAAAGATTAGAGAAAAAGTCCAAAAACTGAAAACAGATTTGTGTATCATAACTTTGTTTTTTATTCTTTCCTCTCCCATTAACTTTGGAGGGGCCCGACCCTTAGGTTGGGAACCACTGGACTAAACTAGCTAACTGTATATAAAGTAGTTGAAACTAGCTCCACCTCCAGCAGCTACAACAGTAACATGCTGCTTACACACTGATGCTTCAGTATTAATAATCTAATGATGTCATATATAATAAAATATCAGTCAGAGGGACCAAGCCACTACTTTTACTTTAATACTTTAACTACATTTTGCTGCTAATACTTATGTACTTTTACTTAAGTAGGATTTTTCATGCAGGACTTTTACTTGTAATGGAGTATTTTTACATTGCTGTATTGGTACTTTTACTTAAGTAAAGGATCAGAGTACTTCTTCCACCACTGTATATATTGCATCTACATTCACGTTTAGCCTGGGTGGCCCCAGTCATCATGAAACCCCCCTAGCCCTGGCAGTGTCAGCGCCATGCTGCACCCAATGAGTTACACAGGGTCTAATAGTAAAACTGATGTTTACCGAATAGTAAAAATACTATTTACAAAAGCAAGCTGGGTGACTGAAACTGTGCAATTAGCACCAAAGATGGAGAGAAAAATGTAAAATGAGAACTTTTGGGATTACCACCCCAAGAAGATAATTATGGCAGGACTCTAAAGCCTACAGCACAATGACAATTAACGGTTTCGCCTGGCAGTAGGTAGTCTACAGTGGAGGGAGAGGGTGTGTGAGTGTGTGTGGAGGGGGGTGGGGGGCACACACATGGTATGCATTTTAGCTAACTAAGCCACCAGGATGCCCGAAATGACAATAACTTTTGTGCAATCTCTACTACATGTCCCGAGCAAACTTCAAAACTCTGCTGAGCAGCTGTCACGCATCCGAAACTCCCAAACGAGTGTGGCGACATCTTATACTGCATTCCATTCAAAGTCAGGAACATCATAATTACAACCTCCCAGCGGTCCAGCTCAGAAAAAAAAAACAGGAAGGAAACATGGATGCCTGAGAGATTTAATTCGCCCAACACAACCACTACGGAACTTTAGCATTTGTAAGTGCGGCTTTACATTTCAGATTTAAATGTCCAAACCATTTACCACACGGGTGTTTTGAGAATTACGGTCATGCATTGCTGAAATTTAAACTTAAAGAGTAAGTAAACCCAAATCTGTGCAAAGACATCTAAGGGTAAAAAGCATGCTACTGAAATTAGCATGCTATCTGCTATTGGCTGATCTTTGGTGCCACCTGGAACCAAAGATCAGCCAATAGCAGATGGCAATTTCAGTAGCATGCCTTTTACCATTAGATGTCAGGCTTTACGCAAATTTGGGTTTGGGGTTTATTGCTCTTTAAGTGTATTTTGTGGATTATAAACATGTTAAAAGCAATGCTGTTGCCAAAACGGCAGATTACGCATTTCAAACGTCATTGTTGAGAATTCTCGCCCGACTTTCCTATAGAATTCCAGCTTGAAGGGCCATTCCCTTGCATTGAATCTGAATCTGTGACTTTACAACGTCTCTGGAATGCAGTATTAATTCTTCAATACAACAGTTGTGTACTCTGAGGTCTCGTGCGGTTTGCATTCAAGCGTCAGTGGTTAGACTCGAGTCGGTCGCCCGTCTACCGCGGTCCAAGCCAGTTCCATGTGTTGAGAGCAGTTTTAATAGGGTGCTGGGGAGAAATAACTGCTGAGAGGAGCGACCATAGGCTCTCTGCAGTAGGAGTGAGAGACAGTTGTGCCAGCCCCTGGTCAGAATCACACACATTCACATTCCAGTCTAACTGGATATCGCCCCAAAGTCCCCCTGAGGAGATTAACCGCCGCTGAGTGTTAACTCCTTCGACTCACGCCGCGCGCTGTGCCTCTGTTCGGCTACCTGCCTCTCACCGGCAGATGCCTGTTTCCACACCTCCGTCAGGGGCCCCTTCTGCCTCCATCGCCTTATTTTTTGTCTTCAAATTGAAATAGTTCACCCCTTTCCGCTCTGCGACTGCACCATTCCAGCCTATTCCCCCCTTCCGCTGTAGTCTCAACGAGGGTTCGACTGATATGGGTTTTTGAAGGCCAATACCAATATTTTTGAATTGAAGCTGCTGATAGCTAATATTCAGTATCTTTTTTTCATGCCAAAAATGTATAATTACAGTAAGTAAAGTAGAAGTATAAAATCAATGATAATCACTAGAATTGAGTAGATCTCTCTTCTTTTTCACCCCTCAAAATGATTTAAAATTCAAGAATTGACCGATATGGGTTTTTGAAGGCCGATACCAAAATCTTTGGATTGAAGCTGCCGATAGCTAATATTCAGTATCATTTTTTCATTTTTCTTTTTTCATGCCAAAAATGTATCATTACGGTGAGTAAAGTAGAAGTATAAAATCAATGATAATCACTAGAATTGAGTAGATCTCTCTTCTTTTTCACCCCTCAAAATTATGTAACATTCAAGAATTGACCGATAAGGGTTTTTGAAGGCCGATACCAAAATTTTTGGATTGAAGCTGCCGATAGCTAATATTCAGTATCATTTTTTCATTTTTCTTTTTTCATGCCAAAAATGTATCATTACGGTGAGTAAAGTAGAAGTATAAAATCAATGATAATTACTCGAATTGAGTAGATCTCCCTCCTTTCTCACCCCTCCAAATTATGTAAAATTCAAGAATTGACCGATATGGGTTTTTGACGGCCAATACTGATACTGATATATTTTGGATTGAAGCTGCCGATAGCTAATATTCAGTATCTTTTTTTCATGCCAAAAATTTATAATTACAGTAAGTAAAGTAGAAGTATAAAATCAGTGATAATCACTCGAATTGAGTAGCTCTCTCTTCTTTTTCACCCCTCAAAATTATGTAAAATTCAAGAATTGACTGATATGGGTTTTTGACAGCCAATACTGATAGTGATATATTTTTGGATTGAAGCTGCCGATAGCTCATATTTTGTGATATTTGGTATTCAGTATATTTAAATTAGATAATTTTCATGCAAAAATTTCGTCCAAAAAAATTATAAGGATTCAGTGTTTCCCACGTAATGTTATTCTTCTTGTCAAGGGGGAAATGCCTCTGAAACAATGGTGTAATATTTAACAATTGTACAGTAAATATGTAATCAGAAAATTGCATCATCTCTATCACATCAGAGGTGAACAACACTGACTGGACCATGTCTGATTTTATTTTGAAAAGGCCAATATCGGCCCCAGATATCGGACTGACCCTCGCCTCAACCTTGATATGGGAACTACTCTTTGTGTTAGTCCCTTCTCTTCTTCAGCACAGTTGAGGCAGACGATGATAGACTGGCCGTCGTTTTCCTCCGACCCCCCGCATCCTCGCTGCTTTAGTCTGTCTGCCCAAATCTGACATCCTCTTATCATTCCCACAGAGCTAATCTCTCCTCTAAAACTCCCTGCTTTACCTCCGTGTGCTTCTGCATCCTTTATTCTGCTAATCAAACCTTGATTCTGTCGTATCGATCCTTGATCCGGCGACACCGACGGAGTCTTGATTTTCATACGGTATTTTGTTTTGAGAAAAAAAAGAACAGCTCAATTTTTTTTTTTTTCCCTCAAATAAATACAGCATTATTATGGTTAAATCTACAGATTCAGGAGACTCCCTTTGACACAAATAGGTACAATATGAATCATTTGCAATAATAAAGATTTGTGCCTTCATTATTTGCATTTTTTGCCTTCATACTAGTGATAGTGGTGACTAAAAAGGTGATTAATCTATAAAGTGTGACACTACAGACTACAATGTATATGATGAATTCAGATCAGAAAGATTTCAATTAGCCTGAAACAGTGAGTAAACTTCATTTCACAGGTAAAGAGGTGTGTAAAGGGAGTCTAAACATGCTTATTGTATTTTTGCATGTATGTCACGATGTTAGCCCTATTGACTTTTATATGTGTGGTTGTCTCCACTTCAGGCTATAACATTATAAAGAAATCATAATAGTCTAATGCTGAAAGGCATAAAGAGAGACTGGCAAAATCACTTGCAAGTTAGCTGTATCCTGCAAATCCCCAAAAGGCCAATATTTATTTACAGTATACCATCTCCCATAGCTAAGCCATACTAGGTCTTAATCAATAAGGATTGTTGAAGGCCAATGCCAATACTGATATTTTTTGATTGAAGCTGCCAATAGCCGATATTTTGTGCCAATATTTTATATCTTTAATTTGACTGTTTTTATGGCAAGAATTCCAAAAAATTACAAGTATTCAATGTTTCTCCCAGAATTTCATTCTTTTCAGGGTGGAAAGGCCTCTGAAATAGCATTCAGACCAGTGTATTTTTGATCATTTATATAATCAATATCAGTCAAACTGCAGCATATCCATCATATCAGAGGTAGATGACATCATATCAGAGGTGGCCGATATCTGATAAAAGGACAATATCGGCCCCACATATCAGCCAAGGAATAAATCGGTCTAACCCTGACCCACACTATATCCCTGTTACCCCTCTCTCGGATGTTCATAATCTCAGGCAACCCCACTAACACACACCCACCCACACACACACACACACACATTTGTTCTCTCGGTCCTTGCCTGGCCACTGCAGGCTTGAACCCTGGCTGTCTAAGAATTAACCACTTCCTCTGTGGTGGCAGTAAAAAACACAGCCAGAGAGTGTGGCGAGCGCTGGACGCTTCGCTCAGCCTGCCTCCCGTCCCAACGCATGGAAAGTTC
This sequence comes from Centroberyx affinis, assembly GCF_046629955.1. Lineage (NCBI taxonomy): Eukaryota > Metazoa > Chordata > Actinopteri > Beryciformes > Berycidae > Centroberyx > Centroberyx affinis. The sequence goes on along the minus strand of NW_027283205.1, from coordinate 51,250 downwards.
CGCGTCCTTGAGATCCAACTTTACAGCATCAAACGCGCGGAAAAGTCATACTAATTGACGGTGGATCTGATTAAAATGAGTGGCTAATGAGAATCGGGCCCGGGAAGAATGCGAGAGAATCAGTGTTCGCGCTCAACTTTTAACCTTTCCGTCGGAGGGCGAACCACTTTGATGTTCCCCCGGTCTTTTCATCAGGCCCGTTTTTGGTTATGAAAAAGGCATTTTCAAAGTACAAAGGCGAGGCTCACATTTGTAATTTGTCTCCTCTTCAGGAACAAATGGTCATCAGAAACACCGTTTTTTCCCTTGAACTAGGCAGAGGAGCGAACTATAAATAAAGCTGCAAAATGAGAGGTGAGGGGGCTGAGAGGGCTGCGCTGTCAATCCGCGGAGTAGATTGGGGCGGTTTGGATCCACAGCCGTTCTGCCTGGAGTCTTACACCCAGAGCAACCATACTGTGATCACACCCTCTACAGACTTAGAGGCTCTCGCCTAGTTAGGGAAAGAGAGCGGGAATTGGAGAGGGGTGGTAGGGGTTGTGAATGTGTGTGTGTGTGTGTGTTGGGGGGGGGGGGGGGTTGCAGGCGGAACTTGGATGGAAATAAAGGTCGAAATCCTTGACTGCGAAAACTGTCATAGCAGGGGACATGTGCAGAGCCTGTTTGCCTAATAACCTGGGTCTTGTAAAAAAAATATGAATGTGAAGTCCTCTGGAGCATATAATTTAACACCCCTGTGCCAGGGGAGATGAGTGAGAATTGAAGCGAGTACACCTTGACAAAGGCTATTCTCTTGGTTTCACACCAGCAGAGCAGTACCATGCAGGGTGCTGCTGGTGAGGCTGGGGTGGCACAGCAACCGAGCCTATATGAATCGAGGCTTGGACAAAAAAACAAAAAAAAAACAAGAATCACATTCATGCAAAGTCGCTCGCTTGAAACACCTCTTAAGCTTATCCTTAACGTCGCAAAACGCGCTATATAGTGCGACTATAGGGCGTCTTTTTTCAACACCGAATTTCGCGGAATGAGTACAAGCGCTGAGGTGCAGAATTACGTGTTGTGGACATGAATGGTGTGAAGATTACGTTCCTCGGTCGTGAACTGGAACTGTAGCGTGAATTGGACACACAATTTTCACGTGTTCGTCCATGACAAGGTTAGCTGACGGTTAGGTTTAGGCAAATAAAACAACTTCAGTTAAAGTTAGAGTTAAGGGTAGCGTTAGGCAACTAAAATCATTTGCTTAAAGAGTAACTAAACCCCACCTAAATCTGTGGTGAAGCCTGACACCTAATGGTGAAAAGTAGGATACTGCATTGGTCATCTGCTATTAGCTGGTCTCTGTGCCCTGTGATGTCACCATCTATAGAGTACAACAGGTGGTGACATCACTTGGCACAAAGGTTTGGGGTTCAGTTACTCTTTAAAGACTAAACCCGAAACCAAAATCTTTGGTGAAGCCTGACACCTAATGGTGAAAAGTAGGGTACTGCACTGGCCATCTGCTATTAGCTGATCTTTGGTGCCAGGTGATGTCACCGCTTGTTGTGCTCTATGGAGGGGGACATCACTGGCGCCAAAGACCAGCCAATAGCAAAAGGGTTTGGGGTTTAGTTACTCTTTAAATTGAGGCTACGGTTTTTAAATAAGAAAAACTTTCAGTGAAAATGAAAGCGTCACTTCCAGTAGAAAACTTTGTCCTGATGAGTTGGGAATTGAATCCTTACTTTCCACCACGCTATTTCAATGTCAAACTACTGCCTGTTTCTAGCTGTGTCTCCTCCACCTTTCCTGGTGGGAAAAGATATACCTCTCACTTTTTAAGACAACATGCTCCCAAAATTTCAAGCGACTCCACTGTTTTTTCGGGGCCAAAAACGCAATCTTCGAGACCGCAGTACTGTACACGAGTTGCTGAAAAGCAGATACAAGGCTGAGCTGTGGAGCTGCATGACCCATTCTTATTCATAGGGTCCACTGGGCACACACCTCTTGACTGGCTCAGTCTCCAGTCATTCAATCGGTTCAGTCATGGGGTTTTTGAGGACTTTCTTGCCGGTGGGATGGAATGAGAAACAAGAGTGCTGCTTTCTTTTGTCCCCTTTTTCTTTTTCCCCCCCTTGTACTAGCCCCGGCCCTGTCCCGCATCTGCTAGGCGGATTAGCCCCGACGAGACGGAGGCTGCATTATGTCCTGAGGGGGCTTTACTGTAAGGTTCGCCGCTAGTTCTCGCTCCCTTCGTCTCTCCCCACTTAATGTACCGCTCCTCTGAAAAGCGGCTAAATCTTTGTTAACAGGGAAACTATGAACTCACAGGGAGTTAATCAGAGTCAGTGCAAGGCTGGCCATTTGCATGTGAATTGGCTGTGGCTGTATACCAGGCCTCTTTATGTCATTCACTCCGCGGTGCCTCGGGCTTCTGGCCTCTAAGACATCCTGCTGCCATAGGTGCACGTCGGTGAGGAATATCTTTATGTCCCTATGTGCTACGTGGAAATCTGGCATTGATACAATACATATATATTCCCGATTGTAATATACCCGGTGCAGTGATCCAGCAAACAGTTTGGACGTTGAAAACCCATGTAAATATAGCACCAAAATGAAAGTTTTGACATTTGACAATGTCCATAGTTGTTCATAGCAACTACCTAAATCATTTTGCGAAATCAGGACCTAAATAGTTTCTGATATCAGTTCAAAACAGTTTCCAAAGATGTTTCAGTATGAATTTTCGCCAATTTTTGTGCTCGTTTTGGCCAACTTTTCTGCACATCCCTGCCTGCCCCGACGCTTGCTGTTGAATCTCGGTTGACTAATCGCAACCTCAGTGGGTTGATTAAATATTCAACATGAACTCTTCCAACATTATATTTAACATTCTCCAGCAAGTTCGCGCCGTATTCCCTCGGCCGATCAGATATCATACCCAGCTGAGGTGGATTATCCTAACAAGTGATGTGCTTCCCCGAGTGGGCGACTTCCTTCTTTTTTTTTTTTTTTTTTTTTTTTGCTCTATATGATTTTTATTTAGCGAGGGTTATTGCGTGGGGGTGGGGGGGTGGGGGGGAGAGGGGATGTTAAAGGAGAGAGTAAATCTGATGTGGAAATGTAGACTTAGCAGGATTTATCCATTTGAGAAAAGACCTTTTCACTTGTTTTGTTGGTTTATCCCCTAAACCCCGTCTCACCCCCCTGCCTAAAAGCTTTTGACATCTTCATCTCGTTCACAGTGGGCAGGCTTTGTTTGCTCTGCTTGAAAAAGCGGATGGGGCTCGGCCCTCCCCTCTCCGTGGCACAAGTGTAGGACTTTGCCATGGCAAAGGGGGGATTTCTCTTTCCTCCTGCCCCCTCCCTTCCCACATAACTACAATATGGTCATTGTCTGCCAGTGAATAATGTGGCCACTCGGGCAGCATGGACTGCTCCTCGGGCTTTGACTGTGAACCAGCTCCTTTCTTCGGCGTGAAAGGACTCTAATCCATGTAAATATAGGACTCCGGGTACAGCTTGGCCGCGGTGGGGAGAGCGAGAGGGAGGAATGGAGGGGAGGGTCAGCAATTTAACCTTTGACCCAACAAATAAGAGGCATGTAAGTTTTAGAATTGCTCTCCAAAGAGGGGCTCCTGTGGCAGAATGAGCTTCTTTTGTAATCCTCGCAGTTTGGGGCTGATTGACAGGGGCTGGGATGGGAGCAGGGCGCAACACAAAACCAAGGGGGAAAAACAGTACCAGCAACTCGGGCGATGAGAAAGAACACAAACAGGCAACGCTAATTATTGATTATCTCCATCCAGCATATGGCTGTTGTCAGGGCGAAAACCTCGTAGCCTCATCAATTTTGCCCGATTTTCATGGTTTTCCCAGAATTAAAAGACGGCGGTGGGAGAAAGTGCAATGACCCCCCTCGGGCTTATTCACCCGTTTCAGCGTTTCAAAAGGCAAATAATGCTGTGTTTCTTCCTTCCTGAAACATTCGGAGGATAGGAGGTTTTTTACCCTCGCACTACCACTACCTGATGTTAGCGATCTTAACTCTAATGCCGTGAAAAGCCAAGAGTATAAAGTGCGATGCGGATCAGATGCACAGAGTTTGTCAGAGGCGGGTCAGAGTCAGTGGAAGCCCCCCCCCCCCCCCCCCCCGCTGAGAGACAACTTGAAATAGTGCTTTGAACACAGGGCTAAGAGACATACTGAAGATAGTGGATGAACACTGTGCCACATAGAGCGATTAAACCTCCTTCTCTCAAACACACATACAAAAAAAAAACTCTTTAAACTCTGAACTAAATCTTTCCTATATTTAAATATTGCGGTTTAAGGGTCAAAATGGTAAAATAAAGAAATTGCAAATACTTCAAAAGGTATTTGAAATAGTATTTAAATGCATTTTTTCCCCCAAGTTTGCTGAATAATTAGGCTGAAACCTTTTGTTAAAGCCTGGATAAAGCATATCAGTTTAGACATTATACCACTTTCCCTATTTCATAGAATAGAATGTATGAATTCTTCTATTACTGCATTGATAAAATGTCTGTGAACCAAAACTAGAGATCTATTCTACATTTTTTTACGTGTTATGATGTAGCTCGTTTAGCTCGACATCCCAAACTGTTAAGCAACAAACAGACTATAAAAGAAACAGTAAGAATTGAGCACTTTGTAACTGTTTTAGAGTTAATTTCCGACATTTGACCATTTGACCATTTAGATTTTTAGCATATATCCTTCACATATTAGTTGATAAATGGCTGGAAAGGGAGGGAAACATACCAGACATAGTTAAAATTCACCAATTCACCACTTATATACAGTATATATAGGACTGATATTGGCCTATCATTAAAAATCAGAAACAATCCAGTCAGTCTCTTTAACCTGCAATATGATGGATATGATGCAGTTTGATTACATATTGCAGTTTTGGGTGTTTTTTGGCATGAAAATGGTCAAACAATTGGTGAGTATCAATCCAAAGTATCGGCCTTTAAAAACCCATATCGGTTGAACCCAACTGAAAGGACATTGAGTCTACAGCCAGATAGAATGTGATCAAATGTGTATTGAAACTGGACAAACAGACTTTTTCCCTAATTCCCAAACTTTTGAGAAAAATTATTTGATTCATTTTCCATACAATTTCAGGCTTTCCATACGTACATAGGAATTTGTGTAGCCTAAATGATATACAGTATGTTGTGTACATCTATATCCGTACAGAGGACGCACATTCTTATGTCTAGTGTGGAACAACACACATTTACACGCACATTAATAACTCCAATTTTGGTGATTTCCATGTTTGTAACTTTCATTGAAGGATTCCATGCTCCTCTATGGGATCAGGAAATTGGGTCAACCCTTGGGTTTATGAAACCTTTTCAAAACCCAACTGGATAAAGTCTCAAATGCATGGCAGTCAAAAGGCTGTTTTTCTTCATTACTGAAAAGTTGACATTTTTTTTTGGAGATACAAGGTTTCCCTCCAACAACAGTGATGTGTGGAAAAGTGGAGAATCAAGAAGCTGAAGAAGCTCAGAGTCCAGTAGAGTCTACAGAGAAAAAGCCGAGAGCCACTGTGTACTACCCATGATGTTGATGCCTCATTAAAGTGGCAATCCTCAAGACTCTTGTTTTTTTTTATTTAGCCTCCATCTTTGTCACTAAGCGCTCATTACTGTGTTGTTTCTGCACTGCTCTTCCCAGAGATCACCTGTCAATCAAACAGTGTGTCCAGTACTGTGACTACTCTCTTTTTCCTTGGATTCTCTGTCGATGCAGTTTGAGTTTCTGTAGGTGGCGCTCTTTTCTTCGCTGCTCATGCTAACTACCCAGCTCTTCCTCTTCTATTTATTCCAAACAAATTGGAAACATTAAACGCATCACTTCCTTTTTCAGAGGATTTTTCCCAGAAAAAGAGCTACCAGACACCGGCTTTTTGAACAGACAACGTTAAAGCTTTCACGAACCGGATATAGATTGAATCACTGTTGTGGCATAGAGAGTTGCTTTTTATTTTAGATGGAAAATATCACTGACTTGTACTTTAAAGCAGAGGGGCCTGGAGCTCATATGCACACACACACACACACACACACACACATTATCAACAGTGTAAAAAAAATGTCGCCTTCTGTGATGTTCTTGCGAAGAACATTTTTGAAGTATTTTCTATCCTAGCATAAGAAAAGCAATGTTACTCTTCAAATGCTCTATCAGTATAACAAGGATAACGCTGACGTCTTAGAGGCCGAAGTGGGCCGAACTTGTGTGTGTGTGTGTGTGTATGTGCTCTTCCCCCTGCATCACTGGCTGGTGTGTGTATAGTGTGTGTACAGTGATTAGGTGATACGCTTCCCTCCCTTTCATGTGTTTTTAGTCTCCCATGCTTTGTTCCCTTTCTTAATTACAGCGCCGCTCTCCTCTGAGAGAAGCGTGTAACCCGCTCCCCACTTCCACAGCAGCATCCCATTAAAGCCACGCACCCACCCCCCCCACCCCCAACCCACCCTCCTCCCTCCTCTCTACCTTTATGCAGAATACAATTAAAAAAAAACAAAAAAACGGGAAGGCTGAGATCAAAAAGATGCCAGGAGCCTGATGATGTTTTTTTTTTTTTTTTTTTTTTTTTTTTTCCCTGAAAAATGCAGATTTGTGTTATTGATGGCCGCCCGTTTTTGGAAATCATTACGGGAACAAGGAGTAATCAGTGGAGCTGCATCAGCGTTTTTTACACACACACACACACACACACACATACACACACACCCATACATCCTAGGAGGACATATGCTCTTTCAACAAAGTGTTTAAATGAGTTGCTCATGCTGATAGTTGTCAGTTCAGTGGTTATTAGTATTAGTGCACTCTTGACTTGTTGTGCATTAGCCTACTTAAAGCTTTACAGTGTGACTATAGGGTGAGGCTGATAGAGTGGTTTGCCAATATTGCCTTTCAATTAACTATCAGATATCAAGTGTGGCTCACCTCTGATATGACGGAGGTCTGGAGTTTGATTTATTGATGAATTCCCATGTGTATCGTAAATTCATTCAATTCATTTTAATGTAGCCCAGAGTTTCCCCTACAATTGAATAGGTGTGGTGGGTCATCCTGTCATAAAAGAGCTGCTAACACTAAAAGAATTTCAGTGGAGAGTTTTAGTGTCCCATCATGGTCTAAATGCTGTTTCAGAGGCTTTTCCACCCAGAAACACTGAATATTTGTAAAAGTTCTGGCATGAAAATGGTTAAATTTAACGAGGAATATCGACACAAAAAAATCATCTATCACCCATATCGGCTGAATCCATATTCCCATTCTGTAGAACAAAATGACCAAATTAAACTATAATGTCTTATTGTATGGCTTCAGAAAACACTTCACTATTTATAACCATGGAGAAGACATAGAAGTTTATGAGAAAGCATAGTAGGACTCTGAGACTTATTACTGATCATAACCAGGCTTTAATGAGGACAATACAGTATAATGTACAATATGAATCCGTTATGATCAGAGTCCCTTACTGTAAGTGACATGGAGCCGCTGCAGTTCAGCATGTGGATAAAAGCACTCGTTTTATTACTCTGTCATTGTTGTCATTAAACAGATTAATAATTGCTCTAGCGGCATATTAGCAGCAGTTATGTTTTATTATGTTTTAATAGGGATCCTTCCTCTTTCTCCCAATGAATAATTCTGTTCAATTTGAAATCCAGAGATGGAGTGGAGGGTAAATCCACCTAAACACACTTTACCCTTTTTGTTTGAGTGTTTTATTCATCTTTTCCAGGCAGAGCATAAATCCCAGTGATGTAAATTCATAATATTCATCATAGTAAGTATATGAACTGCTGTAAGTTAGATGAAGATAGGGGGGTTTTAAGGGAATATGACGCATAAATGAATCCTTTTCTGAAACTATAATTGATTTTTTTTTTTTTTTTGGATTATATTGGTGGTTGATGATATTTTTTAATTCCCAGATCTTTTTTTTTATTTAGGCTAGTGAAGGTGTAGGTCTACTGCCCTCTGTGTGTGCGCGCGTGCGTGCGTGCGTGTGCGCGCACGCGAGGAGGGGGTGGGAACAGTGGGAGAAAGTGAATTAATTCAGTTGTACCTTCCCTCTTAAATAAATGTATCATAGATGAATTAAATATTGGACTGTTTCCACCAGTGAAAACGCTTGATAGTGTTATTCATTAGCATATTGTGACGTTTCCTCCTGGTGACACTCACACACACAATACTATGGCAACACTCATACAGTACATATGTATATATATATATGTAGACCTCGGCCTGAACTTATAAACCTATTTATAGATATTAAATAAATGGCATTTATTCTTCAAATTCACAATTTCCGAGGAGTCAATTAAAGCAAACAGAGCCTCGCAGAAAGCAGCAACCCACTCTCCTGTAAAAACGCACAGATACATCTAAACTGATATTTTCTCCTTAATCTCACACACACACACACACACACACACACACACACACACACACACACACACCCTCCTAATATCATATTTCATACACGCCCGCAGACATGCCCGCTGCCACTATGTTTAATGTATAAGCCCGAGCCTTATAGCAGATAGAAAACGCCAGATGATAAATATGCATGTATTCAATTAAGGGTATTACAGCGGGGTTGATTTGCATAAGGATTTAGGAGGCTTAACATCATATTTGTGCTATAAAACTTCACAATAGCCTAAACGCGGGGGCTTTTGTATGCACGGGAGAGGGGAGGGAGGAGGGGGGGGGGGGGGGAGAGGAAGAGGGGGGGGACAGGTATTTTTTTTTTTTTTTAAGGAGCGACTGCAAAAAAAGAAATTACAAAAGGAATGACTGCCAGAATATGAAAGACCTGTTCGCAAAATTGAAAATTCGGGTATTGTTTCATTTTATTTGAATATTGTTTTTTTTTTTTTTTTCCTATAATAAAATAATAATAATAATAAAGTCACGTGGATGTGAGCGTGAAGTTGAATATCTGGATTCATTTTTGCATCTTTGGGGGAAAAAAAAGAAAAAAAAAAAAGACTTCACACAATAAAAAAAAAAAAAAAAAAAAAAAAAAAGCCCAAAGCGGTGTGATAACGTGTCATTTTCCCTCTCCTATAGCATCTTTTTGTGCAGACTATAAACCTCCTCTCCGGTCCTCAACCACGTCCTCTGATGACGAAGTCCACTCCCTCCCTCCCCCCCCCCCACCCACCCCCCCAACCTCCCAATTAAGAGCAGAGAGCTAATTAGGAGCGGATCCTGGATCAGCTCTGCGCCCCGCTATACACCGACTGTTCAGTGGAAATAGAGACGCGCAGCTGAATCAGCTGTTCAAAAAAAAAAAAAAAAAAAAAATGATGCATTCACATATGAAGCTGCTTCTCGTTTAAATCAAAAAGGTCCAGACATGAAAATACACCAAACCCCAATATTATTTCATATTATTTCCACGCATTAATATCCACTTACAGTGTGCTGAAATTGCAAAAACAATCCCATGGGTGCAGTTGTTTCAGTTTTTTTTTTAATCCTCTATCAACATTTAACAAATTCCTAATTCATTTCAATAAGCTTTCCTCGTTCTCGCATTTGATTTGTTTTTAATATGGAATCAGATAGGCCATGCTTTTACTTCTGACACCTGTGGCAAATATTAATATAAAAAAAATACATCTTTTCTCTTTATTTGTGCTGAGACGAAATGGGATTTAAGCTGTAGATTATCCTATTTTTTATTTTTATTTTTATTTTTATTTTTTTTTTGCTGTGAAATAGCCTGCAGTCTGTGGTGTTTCTGGGCCCAGTAGGCTTTACTATCCACTTTCCACATAGGCCCTTATACTGGAAACTGGAACAGAATCAGCTGTGCAATTGAGTTATATGAATAGGTCAATACTATGGATGCAGCCGAGGAGGCCAAACTAAGCCAGTTTCAGCTCTCCACCCAGAAAAAACAGGGTTCTGCAATGGTGCTGTAGTTTGGATCTGTGCTTCTGTGACATCAGCAACCCCTAGATTTGATATGAAATCAAGCAAAAACTGCCAAATCAGAATTAAAAAAAAAAAGTGTCTCTTTAAAAGTTATTTTACTACTGATTTGCAGTATTTCATACACTCTTACAGGTTCTTTAGCAACAAACCAGCTCCTATATTGAGCATGGTGCTATAGAGCAGTGGCATATCAAGCCCCTAATTTTGTCCACATTAGGGTTTTTCTCTTGGACCCAAATCTGAGAATATTTTTATTGTTAGATATGATTTTGTCCAGAATTCCATGACTATCTGTATTGTAGGTAGAGAGATAACAGAGAAACTATGATCAAAACAGTCATTCTTCTACATTCTCTAATTGTGTTAACTTCTTGTAAATAAAACAATGCTGAAGTTAATTCATCAATTTGCTGGGGACCGCCTGGAACCCCCTTCAAGGACCCCCGGTGGTCCCCCGGACCCCACGTTGAGAACCGCTGCGTTCTAAAAATGCTTCTTTCCAGCACCGTGAAGGGTTCTTCAGACCCGTTTTTCCCCGGCGCTGCGTCGAACCCTTTTTGTTGAGAGTGTGTGTCACTTGAGTAAAGGTCCCAGAAGACCTTTCCCAGTGCGCGCAGACAGCTCCTCCACATCCACACCTCGCACCAAACTCCGCGCGCGCACTCCCCCTCTTTCTTCTTCTTCTACTGGACACAATTTGACATTTCGGAGTCGCTCAATCACTCCAGAAGGACGGACGGAGGCTATACGGTACGGTACGGACGGACGGACGGACTGTGGCCGGGGGTCTTGCGGCCGTGCGTAACCGCGGCAGGTTTTTTTTTTTTTTTTCCAGACCGGTCGGTAAAGTAACAGTTCGGGCAGAAGGCGGAACAACCAATGAACATAAATGGTGCGCCGTGACGCAACGGGGCCCCGTTGATAAGGAGCTGGAGAGTCCAACCGGGACCGGAGAAGGAGGAACGGCGGTTTTTGGGGGGCCAGCAGACACTCTCGCCTATAACAAGTCAATGTAAAGCCAACTCCTCCTCTTCCATTACGCACATGTATGCAGCTTCCTTGGCAGAGACAGAATATATCTTTACAAAAAAAAAAAAACAACAACAACAAGACAGACTACTGCAAAGGAAAAGAGATTCTCCCAGACTTCCAACGGGATTTTACAAAGCAAAGACTCCTTCTGTGATTTTTTTTATTATTATTTTTTATTTTTTTCCCTGCAAAGCACAAGTAGTTTTGCCGACATAAATCACGCCGCTTCACGCACCAACTTGGACTGTCTAGTTGAACCTGGAGGAGAGGCTCTGTGTTGATCTTTTTCCCCCCTCCTGTCAGTTCTTTTTTTTTTTTTTTTTTTTTCGGAAATACATATCTATTTTTTACCTGATTGTGTGATGCGGTAGACGGTCTGGCCGCCCAGCGTGGCAGTGCCAGTTGCCAGAGTTACTTATTGTTTCTGCAACAGAAAAAAAAAACAACAACAACAAAAAAAAAAAAAAAAAGAGGAGAAATTTTCGTCGGCCGATGCCTTGCAAATTACCGAAATCCTGATACTACTCCCGGGCGAGGAGAGGCATCGGTTACCGAGACCCATGCAACGGGGGCTTCCATAGTTGGTATGTTTATTCGCGGTGCACGGAGAAATGATTTAGCGAGAGCAATCCATAACCACAAAGAAATAGTGTCACACCTCAGAGAAAAAATAGATCCCCGCCGCTACAGTAAGAGAACGGGGGGGAATCTGCACGCTTTATTTATGAATTAATCATAGCTTATTAATAATGAGAGCTGCAGAGATTCGGATGACGGTTGCCATTGGCAGATGAGACCTAGTGTGGAGAACACGTGTCCAATTTTTGCCTCATATTTTTCCTCCCTGATCTGGATTTCTCACTTGTCACAGCAAGAAGAGGGGGGTTAAAACGAAAAAAAAAAAAAAAAAAAAAGAGAGAGAGAAAGAGAGATTTTTTTTTTTTTTTTTTTTTTTTTTTTTTTCTTCTTCTTGGTTGGTGGTGAGTGCCGTTGCACAGGCGTCTGATGGAAATCTTGGGTTGCAGATCTGAAGAGAACAGTTACAATATCCTCCCCTCCGCGGCGACGATGCTTTTCCACGGCCTCCCCGGAGGCGACGTGCACGGCGTGGTGGAGGAGATGGACCGGCGGGGGAAGAGCGAGTCAGCGGCCATCAGCTCGGCCATCGATATGGGGGAATCCGAAACGGTAGGTTCAGTCCCCCGGTGTGGAGAGCATGGCCATGGCACTATCGCTCTCCATGTGCCATTCGCCGGACACTTTCCCTTATTTTTTATCCCCTGATCCTGCCCCGTGTTCGGGGATAAAAAAGTGTCCGACAAATGGCTCATGGTGTTTGGTTTGGTTTAGAACGTCTTCCAGGCGCACAAAGTTGCTCTAAAAGGCCTCTAAACAGCCACTGTTTAATCCAAAACTTCCTCAACAAAGCCTTAAACTGAAACGGCCCATATAACTGAATTATTTAAGGAACAAAACAGCTTAACATTTGTCGTTAAAATTCTGTATTTTATGCCTTTAGGGAGATATTTTTGGATGCGTTTTCTATTTTAAATCAATGTGCAACTTCGGGCTGTGTTGTTTAAGCAGCTCAGATCAAAGCGCGTATGAAAGAGACTTGAAGCAAAATGAATCAGATGAGCCTATGAGGAAGATAGTTGGGCAAAAAGCATTAACAACAAAATCTAATCTGTCATTAATAACAAAATTCGGCTCCTAAGTATTTGTATTCTTATTCAAGAAATGGCTCATAACATTAGAATTCGGCGCAGTGTTTTATTTTTTGAAATCAGTAATTATCATTAAATAAAAAATAAATAAATAGCATTCTTGGAAAGTTTAGTAATCCCTTACTGAATAATGCTACAATGGAATATATATATAGAGAATAAAATGACAGAAGGAAACATGACATGATCATTTTGATTCTGTTTCCACTTTTATTTTCAAATGATTTGGACAACGTGCGTGTGTGTGTGTGTGTATGTGTGTGTATGTGTGTGGCGTGCGTGTGTGTGTGTGTGTGTTGCTATTTTCTAGGCCTCTCGAAACAATTTCGACCACAGCCTCGTATCATAAGATTTTGTTTGCCCTTTAACTTTTTTTATGAACATTACTGTCATTATTTTCCTTTCGAGAGAGCTGACCGCTATTTATAGGCCTGTAGTGTTTTACGGAAATATAAAAAAGAAAATAGGCATAATTATTATAGGCTAGTGGATACGAATGACAGCAACTAGCGTATAATATTCCTATAATATTCCTATAGGGCCTTATAGTGTGCTCAGTAGTGAGTTTATGGGAGATTATCGTAGTTTATATTTTCTTTTAAATCCTATGGTATCGTTATAATATTCCTATAGGTCTTTATAATTTGTTTATAGTGGATTTGCATGGGCTTATCCTGCTTTATGGCATTTTTCTGCATTTCTTAACACTATAATATTTCTATAATATTCTCATAGGGCCTTATAGTGTGTCTCTGGTACTCAATAGTGACCTTATCGTACATTATGATACTTTATCTCCTATTGTATCACTATATTATTCCTACATCTTAATGTGTCTACTACTTATTAGTGAGTTTATTGTACATTGTATAGTGGCATTTTTTAAAAATCTCCTATAATATCACTATAATATTCCTATAGGTACTTTGTGTAGACCTCAATAGTGAGTTTCAATAGTAAGTTTCCAGTAGCCTTATAGTACGTTATGGAATTTTGTTTTAATCTCCTACAATATTTCTATAATATTCCTATAGGGAATGTGTCTATAGTATATAGTATATAGTATATATAGCACTATATACTCAATATAGTACTCATAGTACTCAACAGGAAGTTTGCGTTGACTTATCGTACTTAATGGTATTTTTTTTACCTATTATTTTAATATATTTATAATATTCCTATAGGGACTTATAGTGTATCTGTGTAATTCAATAGTGAGTTTGCAGCAGCGTAATCGTACGTTATCGTGTTTTCTTTTTTTTCTCTTATGGTACCAAAATACTCCTATAATATTATTATTATAATACCATATTTACGATGTGGCCTGTGGTGCTCAATAGTGAGCTCATCGTGACTTCATCAGAGTTTATATTTTTATATTTCATCTATGATATTACTTTCAATTTTCCATATTATTCCTATAATAGAGACTTACTGTCTGTGCTCCTCGCTAGTGAGTTTGCAGTGACCTCATGCTACTTTATGGTTCTTTCTTTTAATCTCCTATAGTATTCCTATAATATCCCTATGATATTCCTACAGGAATTTATATATGTGTGTGCATTTTTCATCTCCTTACTTTAATATTCCTATAATATTCCTATAGTGCTATCGAGTGTGTTTATGGTGCTCAGTAGTAACTTTGTAATGACTTGATATACTGTATGGTGTTATTTCATGTCGCCCTGCTTTCCCTATAATATTCCAATATTATAAGAACTTCTAATTCTGCTGTGATATTAAAACGCCTTGCAGGATCGCTTGTATTTCTTCCCCACCGATTAAAACAACATACTGACTTTTCTCCCCTCCACTCCTCTTCTTCCTCTCTCTCTCTCTCTCTCTCTCTCTCTCCACGTTGCACCGCCAGCCCATGCCGTGTATGACCAGCGAGCGGGTGGCCCTGTGCGCGGGCTGCGGCAGGAAGATCGCGGACCGGTACTACCTGCTGGCCGTGGATAAACAGTGGCACATGCGCTGCCTCAAGTGCTGCGAGTGCAAGCTGAACCTGGAGTCGGAGCTCACCTGCTTCAGCAAGGACGGCAGCATCTACTGCAAGGAGGACTACTACAGGTAGGAGGGACGTGGCAGACCCCCCCCCCCCGTGGAGATTCGTCATAAATCCATCCATCCCCAAAACATTTCCCCCCACTGCTGATTTTTTTTCCCTTAGCATTTTTTATTTGAAGTCGACTCATAGAGCTGATTAGTGTTAAATGAACTCTGATGGGTGTGGACACTGATCATATATGACCAGTGATGGAGTGGTAAAAATATTAATAAAAAAAAAAGGTGGGTAATATGACCACCAATAGAAACAAAATCCGGTTCTATTTCAGATAAAAAACAAACAAAAACAAAAAAACATGGTCAGTTTGAATGTTACACCGATATGGGTTTCTGAAAGCCGATACCGATTATTTTTGTACTGAAGATAGCTATTTTGTGCTAATATTCACTATCTTTAAATCTCCATTTCCATGCCCAAATAATTCCAAGTTGCATTGTATTGCCGTGTGGGTGAATCAGGGTGGAAAAGCCTCTGAAACAGCATTTAGAGCATCATGGGACACTAAAACTCTCCACTGAAACCCACTAATGAAATTCTTTTAGGGTTAGCAGCTCTTTAAAGGCACGGTGACACCCCCCGCACCCCCCACCCCCTCCCTTCCTCCCTCCCTCCCTCCACCCAACCCCTCACCCCCCCCCACCCAACACCTCTTCAGTGTTAGGGGGGGGAAACTCAGGGATACACTACTGCCTTTAAATGAATAATTAATTTACCAAAAAAAACAAGAAATAACTGAACGATTACATGACAAAAAAAAAATAGAATTCGGTTTGCCAGACTGTTTTCAGGGAGGAACCTCCATCATATCAGAGGTGGACATATGTGATATTTTAAAATATCGGCCAGCCGATATATCGGTCTAACCATTTACCGAACTCTATTCTGCAAATTTAAAAACAAAGTGGGTGAAAGTGAGTTTAGGTGGGTTCACCCTCCACTAGGCCTGCATCCCTGCATATAATTAGACTCACACACACACACACACACTGCCCACTGATAGGCCTGAATGCGCGTGTCCACCCGCTGATGAGGTTTCTGTGTTGTCCGCAGAAGATTTTCGGTGCAGAGATGCGCTCGGTGTCACCTGGGGATCTCGGCCTCGGAGATGGTGATGCGGGCCCGGGACTTGGTCTACCACCTCAACTGCTTCACCTGCACCACCTGCAGCAAGATGCTCACCACCGGGGACCACTTTGGCATGAAGGACAGTCTGGTGTACTGTCGGCTGCACTTTGAGACTCTCATCCAGGGAGAATATCAGACACATTTTAACCATGCGGACGTTGTGCCGCACAAAGGCCTGGGCCCGGCCAACACACTCGGACTATCCTACTTCAACGGCGTGGGGACGGTGCAGAAGGGCCGGCCCAGGAAGAGGAAAAGCCCCGGGCCGGGGGCCGAGCTGGCCGCCTATAACGCAGGTAGGTCAGGCCGCCATGCAACATGCAAGTTCACCCCATGTAGTAGCAGTCACATGTAGTGGGAACTTCCAGATAAACAACCACCAATGTAAAGAAAAAACTTAACTCTTCTGTACACTGTGAATTTACCACAAATGTCCCTATCAGCCACGTGGTAAACCCTATTTACATATTCTAACTCTTAATTTAACTCTATTTCTGCAAATAAAACATGGTTCATATTGAATGTAGGTGGCTTCACCCTCCACTACACCCCCTGCCTTTTGCCTAATGGGGGGGGCAAACACGCTACATATAGGCGAATGATGCATGGATGGATGCCATGCATGGATATGAATTAACAGCATTGATAAGAATGGCACGCTAGCCTCCTTTATGTAAAATCACTATAATATTCCTATAGGGGCTTATAGTGTGTCTATGGTACTCACTACTGAGTTTATAGCAGCCTGCGTTATTTTTTCATCCCCTTACTTTAATATTCTCATATTCCTATAATATTACTATAGGGAATTATAGCGTGTCTATGGTATTCAATAGTGAGTTTAAAGCGAGTTTATTAGATTATCACTATAATTTCCATATAATACTCCTAAGGTGCGTCTGTGGTGCTTCATAATGAGTTTATCATGACTTCATCGTACTTTATGGTATTTCTATCCCATATGTTCACTAGGCTATAATATTCCTATGATATTCCTATGGGGACTTATGGTGCGTAATAGTGAGTTTATAACAAGTTAATCGCCGATTATTATTTTTTAAATTGCTTTAATTTCCCTATAATCTTTCTATAGGAATTTAGGTGTGACTGTATGGAACTTTATGGCATTTTTATCTCCTATAATATTCCTATAGGGACTTTTAGCGTGTCTATGGGACTCAGTAGTGAGTTTAAAGTAATAACAGCGCCATATTCGCGTAAAGGACAAATGCTTTGGAGCCACAAGCATGAATAGAAATTGATTAACAAGAACGAAAACAGACAAAAACGACAAATGTAATAATATTCGGTTATAGTTAAAGTTGAAGTTTTGATTTCACTCGAGTATTAGTTCGTTTTAAGCCTTATTAATGCAGTGGGAAAAGAAAACGTCCAGGCCTATATGCAAAACAATGAATTAATTTAATAGGCCCTATCGAAATTATATATGTTTTGAACCTCGACTGTGTCAGATGTGATTTCATATAGTTTAACAGTCTACTTCCTATCTAAAGCAGTTTATATCTGAATAGCCTTCAGATTTGCAGTGACTTTCATTTTTTTTTTAACGAAAACAAACAGCCTCGCAGCTTATTATTCAATTTCTGCAAATATTATTTCGAATCATCTCGTGATAATGTTAAAAAGAATCATTTTTTAATAGCTGGTGGAAGTTGAGTTTCTGTTGAGTCAATCTATCATTTAAAACGGAAAAAAAGTGTTTTTTTTTTTTCTCCCATGTTCTCTTTGGGGATAAAGAAAAGTTTTTTTTTTTGATGTTCCGGCTTTTGCTTTCGCCCTTTTCCACTTGTCAGGCTCCATACACATCTACAGCCCCCATCTACAGCCCCCTCAACCACACACACACACACACACACACACACACACACACACTGCTGGGGCCTTTTTGCATTGGGACTGGGCCAAACTGGGTGTGCACCGGAGAGATCAATGTGATTTGATGAGTTATTCACTGGAAGAAGACTGTGTGTGTGTGTGTGTGTGTGTGTGTGTGTGTGTGTGTGTGTGTGTGTGTGTGTGATCATGGCAGGGAGCACAATCATTTCTAAGAATTTCTAATAGCCATGGCCAGTGGCTGGTTATAGTCTAATTCTTTATTTACCTCCATGTATTGGCTTGAAACTGATGGATTTCTATGTTGATGCCTTGGTTTTATAAAATAAGCAATCCAGCTGTTTGCCTACATAAAAAGTTGGTTGCAACTGGTTGTCAGAATCCATACATGCAGATCCAGGCTGTTTTATAGAAAAAAATAACTTAATAAGAACCAACAAAACTTTTCTTAAATGTGTTTGTCATTTCAGTTTTACCCCCAAATCCCTATGAACTCCAACTTCTCTTAACTTCAAATCATTTCACCTCATTATATTACATTTTCACTTGTTTCCAGCATTTTTCTTCTTGCATCCAGTGAGGTTTCTCATCATCTGCCTTATTTTTTTTAAGATCCTGCCACTTATTTCCAGTAGGATTCATGATGCAAGCGAGGCTGCATTGAAAACAAGCAAAAAAAAAAAAAAAAAAAAAAGATCTCACCTCACTGCTGGATTTTCTCACTTTGGAAAAAAGTGAGAAAAATGTTTCTTTACATCTTAAGAAAATAAGAGTTCATCTGAAACAAAAAGAGGAAAGAAAATCTTAATTTGAGATGAAAATAAGACTCAAAATCGGATTATTTTTTTTACAGTGTGGCTATTTGAACCTGAACAAAATGAAATTAAGAGTAGCATAAAAAAATATAAACATATCAAGTCAATGTAAGATCATAATAATAGAGAGATTACCCCCAATTCACACCTGACTGGAGGGGAGGGAAGAGGCAGTGCGCCCTCTTCTGTTCACAACATGAAACAACATCAAAGTTTCTTGACAACTTGCCACATGGAAAAAAAAAAAAAAAACCCACAACAACAACAAAAACCTTGAGGCAAAATTGAGTACCGTGCATGTCCAGGATGTTGTGCATGTTGTCAGTAAGATACAGCAGAAGCAGGAGAACCAGGAAATAGCCCGCACCACGGACTAAGAGCATATGCTCTGGCCAGAAAGCAGCATTTGTTCTGCCTGGTTTGTATGGGCTAATTAAGTGAAAGTGTTATTCTGATGGTTTTCACTCACTTCATATTCATCATTTGCAGCGTTCCGATATTGAACGCGAACTGTTATGCATGCAGCAACACGTCGCGCCGTGCCAAGAAATCTGCAGGCTGGGGGGGGGGGAAAAAAAAAATTTTTGAAAATACATGTGTGTTGATATTACTGAAGCCAGGCAGAGAGCAGCGGATCCACAGAGAGACTGAAATATAGTTCCACCATATAGAGACGTTCAGGCAGCTGTTGGCCCTGTGCACAGTGTCACAGTTCACAGTCTGAGGAGAAGGAACCAGAAGAAGAACTTTCCCAAAATCAGTCACATGAAAAATACATTGATTTTTAATAATAATCCATCCTGTGACAGTTCTAACAGTTTGTTTCAGTGAGATTAGAGTTCTGAAGCATCTTCAAATGCAATTTTCTTTCTTCCTTGATTTCTTTCTTTCTTCATGAAACTGTCTCTTTTGTTCTTTCTTTCTTTCTCTCTTCTTTCTTTCTTTCTTTCTTTCAGGAAACAATTTGTTTCAGTTGAATTTGTTTTGAAGCATCTTCAAATGCAAATTTCTTTCTCTTTCTTTCTTTCTTTCTTTCTTTCTGTCTCTCATTTCTTCTTCTAAACGTGAATTTTTTAAATCAATATTAGAGCCTGGAACCATCTTAAAAATGAAACAATGTCTCTCTATTTCTCTTTCTTTCTTCCTTTCTTTCAGGAAACAATTTGTTTCAATAAAATTAGAATTTTGAAGCATCTTCAAATGCAAATTTCCTTCTTTCTCTCTACCTTTCTTTCTTTCTTTCTTTCTTTCTTCCTTCCTTCCTTCCTCTGTCATATCCATTTGTCTCACATACAGCTTCCATATTCCAGGGGGTGAAACATTGTGAATTTTCAGCTCATACCTAAACATTTACCCATCCCTTTTGAGTTGAAATGTGTTTATTCATATATTCATACATAGACTGCAACTCAAAATGCTTTACATAAAATAGGTCGATTAGACAATAAATGGGTTAAAACCGTTACATAAAGTTGACATTAGAATTTCCAAAACAAAAACAGTCCAGCATTTTAAAAATTTTCCAGCTCCAGTCCATTTGTTACAGCGTATATCTATCAATCAACAGCAATAAACACACAGAATGATTAGCAACTGGATGAGTGTTGACACGGTCTAATCAGCCCCTCCCTCCCTCTCCTTGTGTGTGTGTGTGTGTGTGTGTGTGTGTGTGGCCCTGCAGCACTGAGCTGTAACGAGAACGACGGTGACTCCATGGACAGGGACTCGCAGTACAGCTCCAGTCAGAAGACCAAGCGCATGCGGACGTCCTTCAAGCACCACCAGCTGAGGACCATGAAGTCCTACTTCGCCATCAACCACAACCCCGACGCCAAGGACCTGAAGCAGCTGGCTCAGAAGACCGGCCTCACCAAGCGGGTCCTGCAGGTAAAGACACCAGAAACCCTCATCATTTAATCCCTGAGATGTCCCTAAATTCTCATTAGAAAAACATGAATTAACCATTAAGAATAACAGCTTAAAAAAAGTGAGGTATCATGGGTTGATTCGTGGAGACACTAGAAATTAAGGGATTTTTTCATGCCTTTTGTGCATGGTTTACAGCAGTGTTTCTCAACATGGGGTCCGGGGACCACCAGGGGTCCTTGGGAGGGTTCCAGGGGGTCCCCAGCAAATTGATGATTGAGGAAGTGTTAAACTTCACTATTATTTCATTTATAAGAAGTGAACACAATTAGAGAATGTAGAAGAATGACTGTTTTGATCATAGTGTCTCTGTTATCTCTCTACTTGCAATACAGATAGTCATGGAATTCTGGACAAAATCATATCTGACAATAAAAATATTATCCGATTTGGGTCAGAGAGACAAAATCTCATCAAATGGGAGTCTGTGGCTCTAATGTGGACTAAGTTAGGGGTCCTTGATATGAAAAATGTTGAGAATCACTGGTTTACAAGTTATTCATGAGTTATTAATGGAAGGTTCCTGTCTCCCTGAATCTTACATTAAATTAGAAAGTAAGCAGTCAAATATTAAGGGGTGTTTAAGGAGGTTTTGATGGGGTCTCCTCCATTAATAACTCCCTTAACTCATTTTAAGTGTTTTTTTTGCATGAATTAAGGGGTGAAGTCATGTAAATGTAAAGGTATTTTAAGGGATTACTGGTTCGTAGAGAGTCCTTTCCTTACAAGAGAAAGGAAGATCTGTGTCTTTCCTTCTTCTGTTCAGTGAGGTTTTCTTGGAAGGAGCAGCATCATCAGTATTTCAAAATACTGTCATTTCTCATTGCAGTGGAATTCCTGAAACATGTTAAAAAAAAAAGAGAAATGAGTTGAAAATAGCCGCATTAAAAAGAAACAAAATTTTATTGAAAAGAGAAGAACCAATATGTTGAAACAAGCTGCACTGAAAACAAGTAAAAATCATCTCACCTCACTGATGGATTTGCTCTTTCTTTCTTTCTTTCTTTTTTCTTTCTTTCTACTTCCAGAATTACATTTTCATTAATGACATTAGAGCTTTAAATTAGAGCTTTGAATTACAATTACATATTCCTTCCTTCCTTCCTGTAGTATGTCTTTCTTTCTTTCTTTTTCTTTCTTTCTTTCTTTCTATTTCCAGAATTTAATTTATATGAATGACATTAGAGCTTTAAATTAAAATAAAATTTCCCTTCCTTCCTTCCTTCCTTCCTTTCTTCCTCCTCTCTGTCCTTCCTTCCTTCCTGTACTACGTCTTTCTTAAATGAGGGGTGAAGGAATTTCACTTGTTTCCAATGCAAATCAGTTTATTTCCAAGTGTAAAATGCATGGTGTGAGATTTTCTTGAAAGGAGCAGCATCATCTGCTGCATATCAATTAATAGGAATTTCTCATTTCAATAAAATTCTTAAAATATGTTCAAGAAACACGTTGAAACAAGTAAAACCATCTCACCTCATGGATAGATTTTCTCACATTTTAAGGATTTTGAGACTCAATACCAAATGAAGATGGATAATATTTTGTGCGTCTATTTAGTGGAATGCAAAATTACCTGAAAGTGAAATAAAAAAGATAAAAAAGGTCAATTCTATTTGAGTGGATATGACGTTATGGTGAGGATTGAGAGATAAAAAAAAAAACAAAAGCTCTATATACGGCACATGGGAAGAGAGAGAAAGCAGAGAGTGTTTGATTTCCACAAAGACGACAGCAAATTATCTAGGGGACTGAGAAGAAAAAAACGAGACAAAAAGGTTTCTGAATCCAAATTTCTGAGAAAAGAAAAAAAAAAAAAAAAAAAGAAAAAAATCCCGCTGCTTTAATTAACGCTCAACGGAAAACAAAGCAGTCATTTTGCTTTGATGCGTTCTAGTTTTCATGCCTGTTATTCCAGCTGAAGCGTTTTCCCTCTGTCTGTTTCCCATGGCTCCATCATGACTCCATCACTAACAGGCTCGTAACAGTCAGCTCGCCATATACAGACCAAAAAATTAATCTTTGTTGTCTTTTTGGGATTAAAACTGAGCAAAAATCATCAGAAATCTATTTGGAAGCCATATGTATATGAAAAAAAAGAGGTCACAGGGGTCAACTATGACTTAATTCACTAGAAATGGTCCCAATTAAAGAATGTATAATAATGACTATTGTAATCCTAATTCAATACTAAATCAACAACAACAAAAAACAGGAAGCCAAAGCACTCGTTGTTTGTGGTATATGTAAAAAAAAAAAAAAGGCTTTATTCCCCACTGGCTACTATTTTTCTATGACTAGCCATAGAAAAATGAAGGCTTTTATAACTTTTGTACACAATAGAAGAGTGCCTTGGCTTCCTGTTTTCAACTCTTTTTACCCTTGACTGTG
The DNA here is from genome assembly GCF_046629955.1 of Centroberyx affinis. Taxonomy (NCBI): domain Eukaryota; kingdom Metazoa; phylum Chordata; class Actinopteri; order Beryciformes; family Berycidae; genus Centroberyx; species Centroberyx affinis. Next base: position 28,298 of record NW_027283205.1, on the reverse strand, counting down.
GTGAGCATCTCTGCAAACAGAATATAAACAGACTTTCGGAGAGGCACAAAGCAAGGGTGCACTCTGGTATCTGCTCTCTTTCCATGTGGGACTGAATCTGATCAAATGGGGTTCTGTGGGGACTAATGTGGGTCTGTTTGGGGGTCTGGGACATTTCAGAATCCTTACTATAAGCTGTGTAAGTGTGCAGGATAGTTTGGTGGCCTACGTTTAATCATTCATCACACGGACCAATAGGGATGGGATGATCTGGTTGCACGATACGATTTGATAGGCAATATTACAATTTACAATTACAATTTCACATTTGGCATACGCTTTTATCCAAAGCGACTTACACATGAGATTTTCATACAACACAAGCAAGGTGAAGGCAATATGTGGTTCACGATTCAATACAACCACGATACGATATAATAAATAAAATGAAAACAAAGTCTGGCTGTGCAGAATTATGAGTATTTCTGAGACACAAATCTTTCTAGAAATGCGATTGGCTTGCTAGAATGTAAACAGCAATTTTAAAATGTCATTACAAAGTGACAATAATATAATTTGGATGGAGAGCTTGTGAAATTGGTCAAGCGTCTCATCTGTGGTTACTAGAGCAGAATAAAATGAAGTTAATATCGCGATACGTATTGTCACATTTTTGCATCGCGATATATTGAAATTTAATATATTGTCCCATCCCTACTGACCAAATACTAATATGTTGTCAGTCAGAAAATTAGTGGATATCAGCAGGTTTGACAGTTTTGGCAGCAAATGATATGTTTTTTTGCCCTATAGCTTTGGCTCGAGTGGATCAATTCCGTAACGATCTTCCCTCCTTTTCCACAGGTGTGGTTCCAGAACGCCCGGGCCAAGTTCAGGAGGAACCTGCTGCGGCAGGAGAGCACCGGGGTGGACAAGGCGTCGGACGGCTCCACGCTGCAGGGCGGGACGCCGTCGGGCCCGGCCTCGGAGATCTCCAACGCCTCCATGAGCCCGTCCAGCACGCCCACCACCCTGACGGACTTGACCAACCCCACCATGCCCACCGTCACCTCCGTGCTCAGCCAGGTGCCGGGCGGCATGGACGTGCACGAGTGCCGGAGCCCGTCGCAGACCACCCTGACCAGCCTCTTCTGATGGATCGGAGCCCCCCTTTTTTTTTTCTCGCCGCAGCCTCACCCCCCCCCCCCCCCCCCCCCACCTATCCCACCACCCACCCACCCCCCCCCCCCCCCTCCAACGCCGCTCCGCTCCACCCTCCTGGATCTAACGCCGAGGACTCTTGACTCCCTAAAAAACATTACACGGATTAGGAAAAAGAAGGTAAAGGAAAAAAACAAAAACGCAAAAAAAAAAACAAAAAAAACAGATTTCATTTTGCTCTGAGCCCATTAGAGACTATTTGCATAGTGAGGCGGCCAAGCCTTACAGATGGAACAGTTGTTGTTATTTTGATGTTGTTGTCTTGTCGAGAACTGAGGAGACTTGATTTGCATTTTTCAATGTTTACAGAAAGAGACTGGGGAAAAAAAAAAAAAAAACTGCTTAATTTTGGAAATTCATTTTTTCCAGCACAGTATTTATGTTGTTGTACGAGAGTCACTGTTAGAAGGATTGTAAAAAAATCTTTTTTTTTTGGAAATCTGAGATTAAACACAGGTTACAATATCCTATGACTGCCACGTGCCTTACAGTCCATTTTATCTTCACAACTGTTATCAGATGTCGACCAAGATAAAAAAAATAATGATTTGACTCAGCAGAAAGGATAGAGGTGAATTCCCTCTATGGCGTGTGTGTGTGTGTGTGTGTATGCGCGTATGTTGTGTTTAGTTCTCGTTTGTGTGTCGGCACACATGTGTATTGTATGTACAGTGATACACACTTCTGCAGCGCTTTTTTATTTAAGATGTTAAGTTTAGGGGTTTAGCCTGAGAGTTGGCAAACTAATTATTCTTCTGGAAAAGTAGAAGCTGTTGTCTTGTTCTTGATCTTACTTTTACCGTAGAACAACTAGAATCCTCTTCCTCACTTAAGCGAGAGCTGTAGGCATTTTAACAGAGGTAAAAACCTGCTGTGTATGAGGACGCAGTGTATCGATGCAAGTGATCATTTCAGCTGGTCCTCAGTTCATTGTGCTGTTAACCAGACGTAGGTCAGATAGCGTTTGCAAACATCCTACTTGGAGAACCGGATGGGTGGAGTTTACCACATCAGGATCATTCTGATCGTCTCCTTCATGTTGCCAAGCACAGAAAAGCATCATAAATTGACTTAGAAATACATTATGTTGTTGTCGTTCTGCCACTCATTGAATCGTCCTATGCGTCAAACCCCACCCATCTGGCATCGGAGGTTGGATAAAACAAACGCTAAAACGTATTTGCAAATCCTTCTCGACTCAGATCTGACGTTAACTACAAGTAGGATTTCTTAATTTGCTCATTTTGGAGAATATGATCATTTTTAACACGCAATATTCTCACATTTGCAAGTGAGAAGACGCATATTCTTAGGTTGCATAGAGGGTCGGACCACTGATGAAGCTACACAGTCTAGCTGTAGTACAGTGAATAATCCAAATGTCTACATTAAGGCTGCTGTTCTAGTTTTTTTTTTCTTTTTTCTTTTCTTTTTTTTAAACCATGTCACATTAAACCAGGCCCCAAAGTTCAGCTGATACCGTGAAGAGCACAAACGCAAAATGTCCATTTAAACCAGTGATATGAGTTTTAAAATAGCATTTTTCTTGAAATATGTGGTAAAACTCTGCCATTGGGAGGGTTGAGATAGCATTATTGTTTTTTTTCAGAATGATCTCAAAATAAGGCCGATTGCTCCACTGCTATCCAGATGATATCACTCGATTGAAGACAATGTTCATTTGCAGTGAAAACAAGTGAATTTACCTCCTGCGAATGGCAGCTTTTTGTTCACTTCTTTCAAGGAACATCGGGTTTTGAAGCCTAAATACTGGATTAAATGACTTGTTACGGTGGAGATTCTGTGTATCCTAAAAACACATGGTGCGAATGGGAGGAGAGGTACTTGGTCAGCGGTTCCTCTGGTACTGTACAGCCTCATAAACACACTGATAAAGTCCCAGACTACTGCTACTATGACTGTACCAGTCCACTGCTGTAATGATCCTGACTGAGGTCTTCTTGCTGTTTTCCCCTGCACATTCTTGTACACATCCCTGTTGTCTTCGGTTCTGTAAGAAATATAAAAACCATGAATTATAACAGTTTTCTTATCCAAGCTAATTTGTGCCTCCAAGTCCGAGTGTTCTTCTCTGTAATCGGAGCGGCTTCACCTTTAACAGGAGCCACCTCGACCGACTTGTGCATGAAATACACACATGGCGGTGCGTTCCTCTTGCTGGTTGAAGGGATTTGTGTCACAGTGATGCCTTCATACCAGAGCTATGAGTGGGATTGCAGTGCTGGGCTGGGCTGCTCTCTTGAGTTGGATGAGTGAGGGATTAGGGGTTAAAGGAGAAGTCCACCCTAAAATACTTCAACACGGTTAAAGGAGAAATCCACCCTGAAACACTTTGTAAACAGTTTACAGTATGTTAAAAGAGGTATGTTAAAGGAGAACCCTTGGATTCTCTTCTGCATTCCAGGAGTTATTTTGTACTTAAGTGTTGTAATTTACTTCTTTGGTGAACCCACTTACGCTCAACCTACAGTTACTGATTTCCTACATTTCCCAGAATGCCTTTTGACAACCCCAAGAGAAGGGGTGTGAATTGTTTGCTTTCAATCAAAGTTGGGCATATATACAGTACTGTGCAAAAGTCTGAGGCACACTAGATGTTCTATATAAATTTCTCTTAGAGTCTTAGATGTTTATTTGTTTTCTGCATTAGTGTGTCAGTAGACTGCTGTTTATTGTAATTTTTGATATTCAGAAACTTTTCATTTCATTAGTTTTGAAAGCATCTTCACTTTATGGATATCTTTGACATATGCCTAAGACTTTTGCACAGTACTGTATATATATACGTATATATAGCTAGCCAACCAGCGTTGCCAGATATACGATAATTATCGTATTTGTACGATAATTTTGCCCTCTGTACGATGTACAATCAATAATGCCCAAAGTCCCATAATGTACGATAATTTGATCATTTTGTGACACTTAGTATTAGTAGTTGTAATCAGTCTATGCTATCGGATAGTAAAATATGGATCCTACGTCTGTGTTTACACATCTCTTCTCACGTGACGTCTTTCCAGCCAATCATGCTTGTTGTGATGATGAACGTGAGTCCCGTGATGTGAACGTGAGTCACATTCATCATCACAACAAGCATGATTGACTGGCTGGCTCGCTCATTTGAAGAGAGAGAATGCTACCCACCAAGAAATCAAGGTTACAGACACATAGAGTAGCCTATTTGAAGGTTGCACAACGGTAGGCTCTTGTTCTCTTGGTTATGACTCGCGTACGATCATTTTCCTCAAAATACGATAATTTTAAGCCTCTGGTACGATACTTTAACATTTCCCATCTGGCAACGCTGTAGCCAACTATTTTGTATGTATGATCATAGCCGTGCCCCTTAATCAAAATGGCAATGGCTTTTTTAACAGTGTTAAAGTGGTTCTGGGTGGATTTTCCCTTTAAGAAACAGATATTAGTTATGTGCTTTGCATTTCTGGGTCCATTTTGTTGTTTGGTGGTGTATTTTTCTTATTCCTGTGGATAGCTGGCCAAACATAGACAACATGACGTCATGTTGAGATGTTTCCAGCAGCTACAATGGAGCTTGATAGCAGAAAATGTTTCAGTGATCTAAAACGTTGATAGTAAATGTCAGCTTTTGGTGTCAGTCCCTCAGAATCAAAGAGCGGTTCTTCTTTCTAGAGCCGCCATTTTGCACCAAGAGACGTTCAACAATCATACAGGGAGAAATCCATCGTAGAAGAGGAGAGAGACCAATTTCTCCAACCACAGGAGCCTCAATAGACCAGAATGCAATACAGCATCAAGACATGTTGTGTTTTGAGTAAGAGGCTCGGCTACAATCATAGACACACCCTAATGTTCACAAGCTAGTTGGCTAGCTATATTTGAATGCTCATATACCCACTTTGATTGGAAGCACAAAGTTCACACCCTTTCTCCGGGGTTGTCAAAGGCATTCTGGGAAATGTAGGAAATCACTCACTGAAGTAGAAGCAGACGAGGCAGGTTGAGGGACTGTGGGTCACCGAAAAAGCAAATTACATCACTTCATCACAAAATAACACTGTTATCTAACACTGTTAAGAGGATCCGAGGAGTTTAACTGCTCACACACAGTGAAACCAGGCTCACGACAGGGAAAATCCACACGGTTGTAAATGTTAATTGTCTTTCTGATGACCTAACGTGACCCTCGGCTTAAAACTTAACACGAGATTGACTCATTATCATGCGACATTCATACGGTGAGAAGTTACCGTGTCGCTCGGCACAGCGGGAAGCCTGTGTGTGGGCTGCGACTGGCTGTCTGCGCACATTATGGTAAATTATCCCGTTCATAAGGAGCATTATATTGAAAAAAAAAAAAAGAAAAAAGTTTACTTCCCTGATCGCTTAAAACGAGCGTCCGTGCCAAAAAGCGGAGGGCGACGGTTGTTGGCGGCCTTCCCGAAAAGCGTAATAATAATTAAAAAAAAAAAAAAAATCTGTTTTCGTGCAGCAGCTTCCCCCCTCGCAAGATGTTGCCTCAATTTTCTCATGGCTCCAGCGGCGGGGACGTTAGCTGAATTGAATTATAAAGGTAGGAAAGGATTTTCCACCTAAAATATCAGCACAGTTTACAGTATGTTACAACACGGAAGTTTAACAAGGAGGGGGAGGGAGAGAGAGCCTTTGGAGAATAGCAGTCTTTACACTTTGTAAGCAAAACATGAATTATGAAAAACAGACCTTAACTTCCCCTGCAGTGCATAATTAGAAATGGGTGTAAAAAAAAAAAAAAAAAAAAAAGAGAGAGAGAGAGAGAGAGAGAGAGAGAGAATCCCCTTACAGCTTGCAGACTTGGTAATTATCTCTGTGCTGGCGCGAGGAGTTTGGGGACGTGATCACGGACAAAACGAACTCCCAGCGACAAATCTCCTCCACGTTTTTTTTTTTTTCTTCTGCTAAACATTTTACACCATTCTGCAGGTCTGTGTGAATGTGAAGTGTGTATGTGTGTGTGTGTGTGTGTGTGTGTGGAGCCCTCACACCAAAAAATCAATCGGGTCAAGCCGCATCTCGGTGCGATATAAGGACAAAACACAGTTCAAACTATAAACTCTCCGTTCTGGGAAAAAAAAACAAAAAAAAAACATATTTGGCCGCCCCTGCTTTACGTTAATGTGCGATGTGAATGCGACCCGGTAATTACAGAGAAAGGAAGGGATTTGCAGGCCTGGCAACCGTCGTGCAGAAATAACGCAACAGCCTCATAACCAAACATTTACTGTGTGTTAATGGATGCTTATGTTTTCATTTTCCGAGGAATTGTTATTTTAAGAACAATAAAAATGTGTTTGGAGGATTTTTTTTTTCCGGAGGAACCGAGGGGAAGTTTGAGCTGTTTTGCAAATGTGAATCTGGTCTCTAAATCAGCCAGCAATATAGAAAGAAGGAGAGGTGCAGTTAAAAGGCAATAGAGATAAATGCTGTTATCATTTCAAACAACTGCCGTCATGGTATGGAATTATATTGGAGAGCAAAGATCAAGCAAAATTGACCAGAAATATAATTGGAAGGCATATGCCAAAAAAATTCCCTCTAAGAGACCTATTTCTAATAATTTGTCACACTGGCCAAATAATAATATCTTTTCATTCATTCATTGCTTCACTTTGTCCCAAGACGTCAAAATATACCTTAGGGCGGTGGTTCTCAACGTGGGGTCCGGGGACCACCGGGGGTCCTTGAAGGGGGTTCCAGGCGGTCCCCAGCAAATTGATGAATTAACTTCAGCATTGTTTCATTTAGAAGAAGTTAACATAATAAGGGAATGTAGAAGAATGACTGTTTTGATCATAGTTTCACTGTTATCTCTCTACCTACAATAGAGATAGATATAGAATTCTGGACAAAATCATATCTAACAATAAAAATATTTAGGTCAAATGGGGGTCCGTGGCCCTAATGTGGACCACATTAGGGGTCCTTGATATGAAAAAGGTTGAGAATGACTGCCTTAGGGTTTAACGTATTGATGCTCTTGATTATCTGCCTTTTTCCAAACTGCTTAGTCTCTAGGATCCGTTGTTGGGCTTGGTTTGGAACTGGAACTACAGTTACATTTGCATTTGAGGCTTTGAGGATTTAGCTTGCACACATAGTCAGAGTGACTTACAACCGCTTACAGAATAGCAGAAGAAGCTTAAATACCTGGATCACCAACTATAAGAACAGCGAGGGAACAGCATTGCACACAAAACAACGATCCAGCCCGACCCGATTCGAAGGCCTTGCTTCTCCAGTTCTCGTCGAAAAAAGGAGCGGGGTGCCGATGGCTGGAGCCGGGGGGTGGGGGTGGGGGTGGGGGGGGAGCTTTGGGGTCTAGGTGTTTGAGCCAGAATCTGCAGAGGATGCCAAATGTGTCGCCCAGATGTACCCGCACACTCCCATAAAGTGGTGCGATGAAGGCTTTAATAGAGAGAGGCCAATCTTAACAACACATGACAGGCCATATAGAAATACTGGGCCCTGTAAAGTTTAATATGCAGGAGCAGTGCCAAATTTCACCAGCGTAAGAGCAGCCCCCCTTAAACACTGTGAATTCCGTGTCTTTGAACTGGGGTGATGGATCCAAATTTCGCCGACATGCCTGGAACATCACTCCAGCGCCCTCCGCATGGGTCTGAAACGCATTATTAAATCACAGCCAGCCGTCCAACTAACATGTCATCCATTCATATTCAGATCCGATTCAAGTGCATGGCATGGCTAGTGAGTAGGCGCGTTCGCGATTGGCTTTCTAGAAGAGGAGCGTCTGCATGTGCTGCTCTCTACGCACAGGACCGAGATTCAGCCGATCAGCTAAAACCGGGGTTTCGTTCACACGTGGTACAATATGTGGTTCCACTCGGATGGGTCTTGCTTCGGGGTTAGACTGATGTATTGGTTTCTGGCTTTTTATGAAATACTGGATATCGGCCAGTCAGTGTAGTGAACCTCTGATATGATGGAGGTTCCTCCCTGACCACAGCTACAGAAAAAACAGGAAAAATCTGACATGACATTTGATTTTCTTTGTCCATTGTTATTTATTCATTTAGTTTTTCTTGGAGTTTCCCTACCAGGATGAGTCGCTCTGCCTTAAAGAGCTGCTAACCCTAAGAGAATGTCATTAGTCTGGGTTTCAATGGAGAGTTTTAGTGTCCCATGATGGTCTAAATGCTGTTTCAGAGGCTTTTTCCACTTATTTTTTCCATGAAAAAAGTAAAATGTAATTGAATATCGGCACAAAATTCAATTCAATTCAAATGTATTTGTATAGCACCATCGCATACAAAAGCAGTTCAAAGTGCTTTACATAAAAACAGAATAAAACAGCAAAAATGTGCAAATAAACAGAAACATCCATGCATACATACACATAAAAACGCATATACAAACACACATACAAACAAACATAATGTACAAATACAGAAAATGCTCGAGTGAAAAGGAAGGTCTTTGGTTTGGTTTTGAAAGAGCACAGTGTTGGAGCAAGTCTAAGATCAGTAGGCAAACTGTTCCATTCTTTAGGTGCATAAATACTGAATGCCATCTCACCAGTCTTTGAAAGTGCTCTAGGCACATGGAGGAGATTTCTATCAAGTATTGGCAGCTTCAATTGAAAAATATCGGTAACGGCCCATATCGGTCGAACCCTATACCTCGCTTCGTACGCGAAACCTCAGATTATTAGAATCTCAGACTAGATGGGGCTGCGGGACGGGCTACAGTGGCTAACCTTCTGTGGGGAAACTACAAAAAATGTTCATCTTTTTTAGATGAGGTCATATCGTCTGCCCGGGGTATGTCTGGGGAAAGAGCAGACAGTTCACTCAGAAGGCTAGCTGCTACCGCTTCAGCCCTGGGTCTTCTGATTGACCAGATTGACTCAGGCGGGAGGGGAGGGGGTGGGTGTGGGGGGGGGGCTTGAGTGTAATATATAATGAAAATGAGCTGGGTTCAGATTCCCGTTCCCCTGGTCATTATGTGGCCATTTAGGCCGGCTTTAGCCCCTTTCCTCTCACCCTGAGGGCCTCTCCATCTCAGGGCTAGCAGCTAATTAGCATGAGGAGGCTCCGCTAATGCCGAGACGGCTCTCCCTCTCTCTCTCTGATCACATTCACTCGATGGCTGAGGACGCATGGAGAGATGAAATTAGAGTGATTAATTAGGCTTTGACACTCCGCCAAAGGTTCTCAATTTAGCGCTGTCACATCAATAAAAAAAGGCAGCTCCTCAGCCGCACGCGAGGACGACCTAAAGGAAAACGACGTGGGGGTATTACCAACAATTAAGACCAATTAGTGGGAGCAACCCGCCAATGGGAAGACATACATAAACACATGACAGGGCACTTGGGAAGCTGCGACAAACTGGCCCGCTAAGGCATGCCGTGTCCCCCGTGTCATTGTCAAAATAGCATCTTCATAGACGCCATAAGCGGAAGTCATTTTGTACAGTTTTGTATGCCACAGATTAGCATCCCCGCCATTTGGTGAGTAGTCTAAAAAATCCTTATAGAAAATATGAATGGACTTTCAAAATAAGGGCTGGGTTGAACAGATATCCATTTGATATGCTAGGTTTTGTTCCAGGGGTTAGCTTCACTTTTGTTAATTTTGATCAAATTTTGCTAACAAAATGCTAATCATCAGGGAAAGTGGACTACAATAGCACTGATGTATTGTCATGAATGACTTCCGTTACCTCTCATATCATTTTGGCTGTGTTGTAGATTTAAATTCAAATTTTCATCACGTTGCATTGAATAATTATTTTAATTATAGTTGTTGTTGCTGTTATATTTGCCTTGTTGTTAGTTGTTAGCTACTATTCCTGCTGCTGTTTTCCCGTTGTTGCTAGCTACAGGCTAATGTTGTAGTCCTTTTTCCCAAACAATTAGCAATTGGTAGCATCTCGCTAGCTGCAATCGATACAAAAAGTAATTGAAGCATGTTAGTTGATGTTATATTTCATGGAACAAAGCATAGTATAGCAAGTAGGCCTCTTTGCAGCACAGACTTTATTTTTGGCATTTCTTGCAAATACCAAATGCCAATTCATATTTTCCATGGGGATTTTGGACTTTGACATGACATTTTTTGGACATGGAAATGCTAACTTCACACCCTACAAAATTACGTCAGACTTTGCCTCTCTATGACTTGGTCTTCTTAGAATTTTGATTGGCAATGGAATAGGCTATGACTAAAAATATCCATAGCCAATATCTCCAGTCAGAAACCTTACTTTTTTCCATTTTGCGCCTTAATCATATTCATTTAACAGCCTCGCAGCTTAAAACAAAACCCAAACATTCCGCAGATCTCCACAGTCCTCACCTTGACAGACAAGGAGGAGAGCTCATTTAATCCAATCCAGCCATTACCATGTCTAGGGGAAAGGACTGCCTTGAACAACCCGGAGAAGAAACACTGCTTCATTATCCTCTTCCCCAAGTGACAAATCCTCCCTGAATGGAGCAGAATGTAAAAGTTTCCCCGGGACACGGCGGGCTCCTGCTCTATTTAGATATACAGTGAAGTGCTGTCAAGGCGGGCGGGCGGGCGGGCAGGCTCGGCGGAGCGCGGCGGGTTTGGGGATCGGCACTTAGCATGGCGTCGGAGCCCGGGCCGGGGAGCTGCCGGGGCTGACTGGCTCTCCCTATGGGTGCCGGTGGGAGCGCAGCACAGGCAGCTGTCAGCGGAGAGGTGGCATTTCCTATGTCTGACGCTGACAGAGGCTGTCTGCAGGCAGCGGGAGCGCAGCCAGACTGACACCCTGTTTATTCGCCGATGACATCCCGGGGCCGGGGATGGGTGTCGCTGGCATTTTGATTCACCTGGCAATGTGAAAACTTCCCGAAACGCCGTGTGATGAAGTCTTTGTAGAGTACACATAACCAGAATAATTGAGGAGTTCCAGCGTGTGTGTGGGCCCCATCATCCCCGCCGCCCGGCTGTGCGAGGATGCTAGGCTATATAGCATGGAGCTGCACACACATACACACACACACACACACACACACACACACACAGCCAGAGAGACAGAGAACATATTCTCTCACACATAGTTCCACCCACACATTCAGTGCAAAATCTGTCCCAGATTTGCTGCCCCTGAAAAATGATTGAGTCTAAACCAAAAATTTTCTCCATAAAAGACGCATTTCCTGATAGATATCATATAATGTACCGTATACCCTGCAATAAAATACCCGCATAGCCTGTCTGACACTGTCAATGTCACACTAAATTATCATCACAGCAAATGAGAATGCGCAAGATGTAGGTTTAGGCGGGGATGTAGTGGAGGGCAAAGCCACTCTAACTCAATTTCCCCACCTATTTATTTGCAGGATAGAGTTTATCTATATCACCTTTTTAGGCTGATATAGATACACAGTGAGTAGTATCAGACTAATGCAAGCTTTATGAAGGTATTATGAAGGCATTAATTATTGCTTTTCTGAAAATATAATTGATCTTTGTCGCTTCACCCACCTTTTATTTACCTCTACATCATTGGATTTAGTTTTAGTTTAGTGTATTTGCACGTACATACAAATTATGAAACACTTTAAAAAAAGACATAGACATCGTGTGCATGAGGAGAAAAAAAAAATAAGAAAAACCCGGTGGGGCTCATATAAACGTCCCACTCAAAAAGAAAAAAAATACAATATCAAGATGAGAAACAAATTAGGTAACAGAAAGCAAATGTAATCAAAAACTCCACAAGGAAGAAAAAATACAGTACATGCAGTTTAGTGTCAACTAGCTGTGGGGATTGGCAGGTGTATCACAATGCAGTCAGTCATTAAATTTTATTGTGTTTCTCACAGGATAGTGTTTCGATAGACTGTGTTATTTATTATTATTTTTCCATGATTTCACTGCAAAACACCTCAAAGAGCGTAATTATCACGTCTTTGTTGCTATCGCGCCTTAAGGAACTGATGAACAGATGATCAGAAAATTCATTTTTTAAGGTCCCCCGACAAACTTTTCCACCAGACCACCACCTGGGTTCACCTCGGGATCAGGGAAAATGAGCGAGCCCCGAAAAGAAATAGACGAGGAGAAGGTCAAAGGTCGCTTTTAAGAGCTCCATTCGCCGACTGTTTCATCTGACAAGCATGTAAGGAGCTATCTTTAGACGAACTGAATCGACCCCCCGCACCTAGTCAAGCCAAAAGCAGGGGTTCTCAACGTTTTCATGTTCCAGACCCCCCGAATAAACCCGCATTACCCCTCAGACCCCCATGTGATCCGATTTAGTCCCAGTAGTCGTTCTATACATTCTCTAATTTGGAATGAATGAATTTTTCCGGTCGCCCTCCTGGAATGCCCCCCCCCCTCCCCCCCTACGGGACAGCTAGAGGTCCCCAAACCCCACATTGAGAACCACAAAATAGAATATGTACATTTCAAACTAGCCCTCACCACAAAAAGATGAGTGAGTTTTTGTCGGGGACTTTTTGTTGTAGAGAATCCTTAAAGGTCACAAAGGAAATAACGTTTCGATGGTGGTCTTGCTTCTGTAATTCAGTGGATTTCCGGTTGAAACAGGAAACAGTGTGTGTGTGTGTATGTGTGTGTGGGGGAGTGGGGGGTGTGTTGGTTGCAATTTTGAAGTACGGCAAAAGTAAAAGTAATGCGATTCTGATATAAATAATATAAGAGAAAATACAACTCTATTTGCATTTACAGAGAATTAACTAACAAGGGGAAAAATGTAATTTTCTTCATTTCACTGTGACTTTAAAGCTGAATTAGGCAACTTGGCACATTGGAAGCTCCATATTATACACTGTTGGTGTATAATATGCAATGTTATCGTGTACTGTATATTGTGTATATAATGTATACATACGAGTGCATTGTGTACATAGTCTATGTAGGTGTGTAGTGTCTTTCTCTTTTTTGTTGGTTTTGTGATGGTGTGCCCTTTGTGTTAAGGCAGAGAGAGCCAGAGCACAAGTATTTCATTGTATTTAATACACATAACAATAAAGTTGAAGTTGTACTTGAAGTTGAAGTCTTCAGTGACTTCAGTAAATGACAGTTTGTCTCCTAAACTCTTAAACTTTGATTCGTCACTCCGTGTGAGGAGACGATTTCAGACCAGTGACCATACACCGACACCAGAATGTATTTCGGGAGACACGGTGAATGTACAGTACTCTTGTTTCAGCCCCACTTTGTGCTTTACCCTGATAAGACTGGTGTATTTTTGCACAGAAAATCTTGCCTAGAGTGCAGCTTTAACTGTGAAAATCAATCCACCGGACAAAATTAGCTCTAAATGAGCTTTTCTGGCACATGGTCTGCCAGACGAGAACATAAGGGGCGAACATGCCCTGCACCGAGAGCGCAAAAAAAAAAAAAAAAAGGAAATTAAGCATGAACAACTGTGTTTGCCTGCTACATATTCGTGCAGACACACACGCACAGCATGCACAAAATGCACATACACACACAAACAAACAGAGACACACACACACACACACACACACACAGACAGGAGGGCTATAAATAAAGTCAGCCCATAGAGCCAAGGAGCACTGGCATATGATTGTGGGGAACGTGCACATGAGAAAGGTTACAACCAGCCAGCGGCCCATTTGTCTTGTTTGGATACAAACTACTTGATTCCCCAAATGAGTGGTGAGGAATCCCGCGACATCAGCACTTAATCACGGCCTGTTCACCATTATAAATCAGTTGAACTACTGACACCTGAACTTTATTCCGTGCACACTGTAAAGGCCACAGGCGCGGGCTCACGCTATTAGCGGGGAGGCCGATCCATTGTGTGCGCATTCAGGTCAGAAAGCGGGGCACGGGGATGCACGCCGCATGCATCACCTGAGCGCGGCAACAATAATACGACAAGAGGAAAAAACAAGCGAAGATGACGAATGATATCGTCAGGATTTTTTTTTTTTTTTTTTTTTTTCCCCTCTTCTTCTTCTCATTCAAGACGTGTGCGAGAATCCTTTAAAATGATGCCGAAGCAACTTGGAAACATGGTGTGAGAATATAAAAATGTTAAAAAAAAAAAACTTGTCAGGGGGCCATGATGTAGTATTTCAAATGCACTTAAAGATGAGACAGCTGATGAAACGGGTTCAAACACAAGTGTATCATCGCTGTCGAGTGAAAAGATAATTTTCAGATTGTTAACTTTTCAGGAACCAAGAGAAACATGCTTGTTTTTTTTTTGCTTCACCACCACTCAATTCTGAGTTTATCTAATAGGCTTTGAAAGAGTTTCATAAGCATCAGTCAGTTGGATATAATGGTAACTAACCAAACTAACCAGACAAGGTACAACGCAGAGGATTTTTCCCAGGAAAAGACCTACCAGACACCAGGTGTTTAGAACAGACAATGGAGAAGCTTTCATGAGCTGGATATAGGTTGAATCACTATTGTGTTATATCAATCAGCAATAGCGAGTAGCATAACACGGGGATTCTCAACGTGGGGTCCGGGGACCACCAGGGGTCCTTGAGGGGGTTCCGCAGGGTCCCCAGCAAACTGATGAATTGTTAAACTTCAGCATAATTTAATTTACAAGAAGTTAACACAATTAGAGAATGTAGAAGAATGACTGTTTTGATCATAGTTCCACTGTTATCTCTCTACCTGCAATACAGATAGTCATGGAATTCTGGACAAAATCATATCTAACAATAAAAATATTCTCAGATTTGGGTCAGAGAGACAAAATCTCATCAAATGGGGGTCCGTGGCTCTAATGTGGACTAAATAAGCGTCCTTGATATGAAAGAGGTTGAGAACCACTGGCATAACAGACATTTATTTATATGAAAATATTGTGGATTATTCATTTAAAACATGAAAATCACCAAATTTGGAGTTTCACATTACAACAGCAATGTGGTACATGTGTGTTGTGAATCAGCCTGTGTGTGAGTGTGTGTGTGTGTGTGAGAGAGAGATAGTGAGAGTGGCTGAGTGAAGGTGTCTGCACTTGTTCGATTGAACGTGTGCACATTGCACGTATGTGTGTGTGTGTGTGTGTGTGTGTCTTTGTCTCATTTTCGCAAAGAGCATCACACCACGTCTCTTGATGCATCAATGACATGGTTAGGGAGTGTGTGTGTGTGTGCGCTCTGCAGCAGCTTGTTCGGCTGAGTTGTAAAGCCTCGTCCCCGGCTCGTCCTGCCTTTATGTGGGCTAGACAATAGGCAGACCTCCCAGCAATGCAGCTGGGCCTGGCCCTCCATACAACAGCGCTCTCCAGCGCACTGTAAAAACACACAGGGCAATTTAGTGAAATTAACTCATTAACTTCATGGACATAGACGTGTTTGTCAAATTTCAAATTACAGTTACTTAGTTATAGCTTCATAAATTATGAGTTAGAACAGCTTATCAAGCATTCACTAAACTGATTATATAATTGTCACACTGCATTCTATGCAAAGTAGGAATGAATGAATGAATGATTGAATGAATGAATATTTTATTTCCGTGTCTGGTCATTTACATGACCCATCCCTCATGGAATTATTCGGACTCATTAACTAACAACAAACCAAACATTCCGGTATGTTAACCCACCATCATCTAACAGCACAATACATAGATATCATAAACATAAAAACATAAACATCATCCAAACATAAACATAAACCTCCCACAAATAACGCTCCAGGAGATATCCCACAATGGAAAAAAAACCAAACAAAACAGCAAAGTAGGAAGTAGGAAATGACAAACATTAACACACGCAAGATTTTCTTTGCCCAGTGTAAAGTACTGTTCCCCATGCAGCAGCTAATGTTACATCAATGATAATTAGCAACGTTAGCTAGCTAGTTAGCATAGAATGTTAGCAACTGTAAATTCAACTTTATATTTAATAATATATATAATTTTATAATATATATAATTTTTATGTTTAACCATTTACCTCACAGGTGTTTTGATAGATTTCAGGTCATACAATGCTCAAAATCAAACTTAAGTGTATTTTGAGGATTGTAAACATGTTAAAAATAATACTGTGTAGCATTTACAGTGTAGCTATGTTTCCATGTCAGATAACTGCATCTCTGCAATCTGCTGCAATCTTTTCCTACTTTAAATTCCGACTCGATGGGCCGTTCTGTTGCCTTTTCCCCTGTAGGAAGGCTGATATTTTTTTTACTTTCCAATGCAGCATCAAATACAAAACAGCTTAGCTTATTAGCAATTTCCCAACTGACACTGCATTTGAGTTAAAGGGTTCCTAACCAAGAACCCTTCCTCCTCCTTGTTTGGATAAAGTTACAGGACCGAGACCTATTATGTATGCAGGTTATGTGAGGTGAATCACATGTGTTTTTCTGATAAAAAATGAAAGTAATGATAGCCATGATAAAAATTAGTATCCAATTCAATACCTACCCCTGCTACTGGCAGTCAAAACCTTCTCACTATGAATAAATAACACTGACATGCATCAATTGGTGGACTCAACTAAAAAATACTTTGCTGATCTTCCTAAGTTCCCTCAGTGAGTTTTACTACATAAGAACAATGAGCTTTGACTATTCTTCACTATGACATAACGATTCACTACTATTGTATCTGTCAATTTCGAGACAGTGAGGAAACGTTTTTAAGTTGAAGCCCCTTAATATTATTTTTTTTACAGTGCAGTCGCCCCAGCTCCTGTACTTGGGAAAAGTTCTCGGTGATTCAACTGTCACTCATGGGCGGCCAAAAGCCCGGTGAAAGGCTCTGTGCCGGCTGAGTGGTGAGCATTTCTGAGGCCCAAGCGGGTGGGGAAGAAAGGCCATTGTTCGGGGCTTCCCACTCCACCGGCCTGCTTTTGGGCTCTCTGGAAATGGGGCCACAGTAAACAAACAATACGTCCCGATGAATGGATAATGATGCACGTGTTTACCGAGCGAGATTTCTGCAGCGCGTTCTCTGTTCGCTTGGCCCAAAAAAAAAAAAAAAAATGGAAAAAACGAGGGGTTTCAATTCACACGGGGCGAGCTTTTATTTGAAACGTCCCCGTCTCCCCCCGCCCGCCCCTCCCCCAAAAAAAGATTTCCCTGGATAGATAAAATGTTCTGATTCTTTTGTGAGGCTTTCTTTTCCTTTAACCTTAGAATTCTCCATGAAGTAAAAAGTTTGACTTATGGTTGACCGTTCGGTCGCCTCAAACCAATTACCTCACCTACGCATTCTCCAACAAAAAGACCAAATTAGCAGGATTTACTCGACTCAGACAGTCAAAAGTTGCTTTCTCAGCAAAGGCATGAACCCAGACGAAGGCTACTGCAGCCGAAACAGGTTGGCTTTTACAGTTGTTCTCCAAAGAGTAGCTGAACTCTTTTCATTCCCCTGTCGGTTCTTTTTGATTCGTGTACCGTGAAGGAGCTGAGAGTTCGCGACAGACGCGTTCGCGAAGAGTTCCGCGACGACATCGATTGACTCATAGGGCGCTCTCTCTTTATTTTGGTCGTCACGGGACGCGCGTCCGCCGCAAAGAAAGGTATTCCCCCAGTTTATCGGACGGGATTAAAACATCAGGCAGACCACACCGACGTACCGGAGGAACTTGCAGAACATCTCCTTTGTCCCATCGGACGGGAGGGGAACTGGGTTGCATTGTTCCGTCTGCCGCACATTGGGAGGCTCAGGGTCTTTGGTGCACCGGAAGAGAGATTGGGAACAATAGCGCTCACAAATCCCTCTCCTCACCTCACAAGGGCCTCTGCCTTACATTCCCATGCCAGAGAACCATCGGGCTCAGGGGGCAGCCCATCAAAGTCACTTGACTCAGGAGAGCTCCTCTCAGAGAGGTAGGGGGCAATATGCTCTCTGGGGCCATTAAACACAAGCACCACAGAGGGTCCTTGTTCCAGTTTTTGGAGGACTCTGGACGCTGGTGAAATTCTGGCTTCCTCGCGATTCTTTTGAAGTAATAATCCCAGACATTTTCATATAAATAAGTGTCTGTTTTGCTGCTCTCTATCACAGATTGAGGTAACACAATGGACAGCTTTTACATTTGCCGATCTAAACACCTGGTGTCGGGTCCCAGCAAGCATTTAAACCTCCTTGTTCAATGTCAATCCAAAGAATACAACATTTTCTCAGTATGATATTATGTCACTGTAAAAATTCATATTAAAACAGTTTTGGAAACTGTTTCAAAAGCTATTTAGGTCCCGATTTCACAAAACGATGCAGGTAGGCAGCTATGGACGACTATAGATATTGCCTCAACTTTCATTTTGGCGCTATATTTAGGTCATGGCAGACACACTGTTTGATTGACAAGTGATCTCTGGGAAGTGCAAATACAGCACAAAAAATGCACCAAAAATGGAGGCCAAAAAAATAAAATTTCCATTGAAAGATATACTTGCTCTTCTATGGGTTGGGAAAATTCTTTTAAAACCCATTGAATAAAACTCAAAGATGCATCGTCACCAAGCTAAAAACAAGGCTCCTTTTCTTAGATCCTGAAAAATTGGACGTGACGTTTTCACGTAAAGAAGAAGAGTCACAGTTGAGAAGATGAAAAATTGCTCCATTTATAATGCAAGATTGGCTGGTTCAGCAATGCACATGACTGCTGCGCGTTCAAGTCATTACCACCTGAACCTAATTGTTATTTTTAAATGCCTCTTGTTATACGATGTAGTTCGCTGTAACTGTAGCGCGTTTGTTTGCTCGGTGCGTTTAGTTGCACTGACAAAGACAGACACCCAGGCAGGTAACCAGAAAAACACACAAACACTCTCTTGCTCTCTCTCTCTCTCACACACACACACACACACACACACACAGCCATGAACCTCCTGTGCACACTTCAAAAGGTGCTTTGATCAGAAATCTGGCACCCAGCTCTCTTGGATTCTCTTTTCTGAGGTGTATTATGTCTTTTACGACTTTCTTTGTCTGTTGGCTTACGAGCATCAAATCCAGAGAGCTGTGTAGGCCTCATGTTTGTATTGTTGCATTTGAAGGCTTTGCCACATGCCAGTCTGGAGACATCCTTAGTAGTATATCAGGGGG
This sequence comes from Centroberyx affinis, assembly GCF_046629955.1. Classification (NCBI taxonomy): domain Eukaryota; kingdom Metazoa; phylum Chordata; class Actinopteri; order Beryciformes; family Berycidae; genus Centroberyx; species Centroberyx affinis. Next base: position 9,024 of record NW_027283205.1, on the reverse strand, counting down.
ATCAAAATTATGTCAGAAAGGCAAGAGATGGAATGGCTTCAGCTGTGGAAGTAGTCGTATAGTAGCTAATTTTATTTTAGCATGAAGGTCCTTTTTTGCAGACAGTCGAGAAATGAAATAAACACATGAAGCAAAGCGTTGCATAAAGCAGTGGTTCTCAACGTGGGGTCCGGGGACCACCAGGGGTCCTTGAGAGGGTTCCGGGGGGTCCCTAGCAAATTGATGAATTGTTAAACTTCACCATTATTTCATTTACAAGAAGTTAACACAATTACAGAATGTAGAAGAATGACTGTTTTGATCATAGTTTCACTGTTATCTCTCTATCTACAATACAGATAGTCATGGAATTCCGGACAAAATCATATCTAACAATAAAAATATTCTCAGATTTGGGTCAGAGACAAAATCTCATCAAATGGGGGTCTGTGGCTCTAATGTGGACTAAATTAGGGGTCCTTGATATGAAAAATGAGAGAATCACTGGCATAAAGGACAGAAAATGGTTTTGCACTAAAATGAGGTATCCACCTTTTGAAAAAAAACAGAGACGCCGACAAGGTAGTGATTATTTTTTTTCCCCCAGTGATGAGACGAACAGAGCTTCTCGAGCGCGACGTACACTGGAAATACCCATGAGTCTAATCACCTGCAATATGTTATGTGTCCCTTTATTGTCCAATAATGTCCAGCTCAAGCTATTAACTAAGGGAGGAGAGTAGGGGATTGGGGGGGAGGTGGGGCGGGGTTGAGGGTATTATTCACGTGAAAAAACATCGGATCACAGAAACAACTTAATCTACCTGAGGTTCCCCCCGCCCCCCCCCCCCCCCCAAAGGTATGAATTATGAAGGCATTTATGGGCGCCTCATACATAGCCGTGTTTATTCTCAATTTATGGCTGACAGAACCGAGAGCAGGAAAGCCACTTTGAAACCCTTAAAAACCCCGTGTTTTATTACGCCGCCGCCGCCGCCGCGCCGCACAGTTACAGTAGGAACCACAAACGACTCCCCACGGGCCCCCGCCGCCGCCGCCGCCACCGCGCAGCCTATCCTTACATTCTTAATTTCGGAGGCATAATTCTTCTCAGAAACGCTCAGCCTCTGTGGAAGAGCGCGTTTATAAAGGTGATGAATTACCCTCATAAAGGCACTTTTTTTTCTCATCAAAACCATGAGGCTTGAAACTCCTGGTCCTCGGATTCAAATAAAGAGGGGAGAAAAAACCCCCCGGGATGTGGTGTGTGCGCGACGCGATGTGATGATGTTGCGCTAGACAAGAGGAGAAAAAAAAAAAAAAACATTTTGGGATGTAGGGGGAATAGAATGGTAGATGGAGGGAAAAAGCGAGGGGGTCGTTGTGTAGGGGAGAGCGGGGTAAAATGAGCCGCTTTTTACGTTTCGTGCAAAATGTGTGTTTATTTCAAACAATAATGACAATGTATACTATACTGTATACCAGTGGTTCTCAACGTGGGGTCCGGGGACCACCAGGGGTCCTTGAGAGAGTTCCAAGGGGTCCCCAGCAAACTGATGAATTGTTAAACTTCAGCATTATTTCATTTACAAGAAGTTGACACAATTAGAGAATGTAGACAAATGACTGTTTTGATCATAGTTTCTCTGTTATCTCTCTACCTACAATACAGATAGTCATGGAATTCTGGACAAAATCATATCTGACAATAAAAATATTCTCAGATTTGGGTCAGAGAGACAAAATCTCATGAAATGGGGGTCTGCGGCTCTAATGTGGACTAAATTACGGTCCTTGATATGAAAAAGGTTGAGAATGACTGCTGTATACTTTAGGTTAATAGGCATTCATGGAGAATAAAACATTTTCTGTTGCTAATGCAGTTTTAGAAGTATGACCCATTAAAAAAAGTTGGTGTTTTGGCTCAATTTGCCCCAGGGACATTTCATCCCACAACCACCATTTTAATGAAACTGCTTCACACAGCAACTCAGCCCACCATTATGCTAAGTTTATGACCTCATATTGTACCTTATACAGCTTATAACTTGAATTAATATATAATAAATCCTTAAATGTATTTACTCTTACATACAGGACTCATAACATCTTTACCATGATGAAATCACTTGACTTGCAAAAATCTCATTTTTTTGATCTGGCTCTCTTACTACTTTCTCCGTTTTCTCTCCTCCATCACATATTCAGCGAAACAAATTACTCTTCTTAAATCTATAATCACATGACTCATTTTGGGAATGGTTACTGAGATACAAGGGGTGGCTCACCTTGCCCCTTTCTCCCCTATAGATTTAAAGAAACAGCAGTAAAGAGGAAAGAAAAAGAAAAAGAAACTAAACTAAATGAGACTGAGATAACATGTTTGTGGCATGCTTCAAATATTATATGATATTTTATATTTCATTCATATTATAGACCTTATATTTGTACAGTGATACTCAAATGATCTAGTCTTAATTTCAACTTGTACAGGAGGAAATATTGATCTAAAACTGAGAGCAACCACAGCCTATGGGGCCTTTAACAGGCATTGCCTTCAGTACATCACCACAAACTAGTTAATTCCAATGAGTATTGCTTTCACTATTTGGATGTTCCAATACAGATGCATCTGCATGGTTCAATAGTGTCCTTAGCCACAGATTTAGAATATCTATGATCCTAGCAGTCCATTAGATTTAGGTTCTCAAAGACCCCCATTTGCTTGTTTATCCTGTGGATCCCCAGCTGATAAGGTTTCTGTTGTTAACTGTGACTTGGTACGGAATTATATAACTGTGGGAGTGAACACTCTTATCAAAACAGTCATCCCTATACATTTTCTCATTGTGCTAACTTGCAGAGAGTGAAAAAATAGTGAAATTAAACTCATTTTGTTTGGGACTGTGTGGGACCCCCTCAAGGACCGCTGGAGGTCCTTGATCCCCACGTTGGGAAACATTGCTCTAGGTAACCTTTTTCACATCAAGGACCCCTAATTTAGTCATTTAGAGCCACAGACCCCCATTTGATGAGATTTTGTCTCTCTGACCCAAATCTGAGAATATTGTTATTGTCAGATATGATTTTGTCCAGAATTCCATGACTATCATTGTAGGTAGAGAGATATAACAGTTAAACTATGATGAAAACAGTCATTCTTCTACATTCTCTAATTGTGTTAACTTCTTGTAAATTAATAATGCTAAAGTTTAACAATTCATCAATTTGCTGGGTACCCCCTGGACCCCCCCCCCCCCCCCCCCCCAAGGACCCCTGGTGGTCCCCGGACCCCACGTTGAGAACCACTGCTCTAGGTGACGTTCTCTGAGCAGAATAGCTAATGGCACCTAAATTCTCAGGCCAGCATCATACATTTGCCCCACACAAACCTGTAAAAAGTAAGCAGTGGTATGTCGAAATCGAACATGATGATAAAATATATATATCTTGTGGAATGCAATTCATTTTCTGACAGTAAAAGTTGGAATGGTGATCACGGTTGATGAATACTGGTCAATTGAATGTCTCCTTCAACTAGGCCAGTGATTCTCAACCTTTTTCATATCAAGGACCCCTAATTTAGTCCACATTAGGGCCACGGACCCCCATTTGATGAGATTTCGTCTCTCTGACCCAAATCTGAGAATATTTTTATTGTCAGATATGATTTTGTCCAGAATTCCATGACTATCTGTACTGTAGGTAGAGAGATAACAGTGAAACTGTGATCAGAAGAGTCATTCTAAAATGACAAAATAATGAAGTTTAACAATTCATCAATTTGCTGGGGACCCCCTGGAATGCCCTCAAGGACCCCTGGTGGTCCCCGGAACCCACGTTGAGAACCACTGAAGTAGGCTTCTTCAGAAGAGAACTTTGGTATTCAGGGCTTTAAGTTGCAACCTGGAAGTTTAAATATGGCAGCTTCACAGCTAATTAGCAGATATTACACCTAAAACACAATTCATGTGACTCCTGAAAAATCGCTTCTACTGTTAAATCCAATTACAATCTCATGCTCAATTATAGGAATACAGGTATATTGCTCATGATTTAAAGCACATAGGAAATAAGTTGTGAAAGGAATTAGAGAATTGGGGATGATGAGGCTGCCACAGGAATTTGTCATTACCACATGTTACTGACTATATGTGACTTTGCGCATCAGGTAGAATAGCTGCAGGTACCGTACATCACACGGGGGATACATTTTTCATTAACCAGCCTTTCCTCGGCGAAAGGAGCAAAGTGACTGGTGGAGTATCTGCCTCGGCACCCTAGGGAGCACTGTTTTGCTCCGCGGTTCACTCACTTTTCATAGATGACTTGGCTCTGGGTTCTCCTGGGGAACGGGAGCGCGGAAGAGACGCCCTTTGGAGAAAATCCCTGCTTCCTCCCCGTGATTTAAAGGGAGCCGTGTGAAGATCAAAGCGTCCGTCCCGGGGTCCCCGTGGTCCTCCGCTGTTTAGGGAGAGAGTCAGGGGTGCTGGGAAACGGATGACCCCGGGGGAATCGTGGGGGGGGGGGGGGGGGGGGAACAAGTGAAGCGAAAAGGCGGTGGAGAACGTACTGTAAGGTAACTACCTTGCCGGTTGCGAGGGAAGGGAACTCGTGTCAATTTCATCGGCCGTACCTAGAAATATGCGCGCTTGTCTGTGTGCGCTCACTCTATTGTGAGGGTGAGGTTGTGTGTGTGTGTGTGTGTGTGTGTGTGCGCTCGGGGCAAGGTGTAGAAAGGTCAGTAAAGGATAACTAAGTATTAGGAAGCTTTGCTTTGTTTTTTCCAGTTCATATAGAAGTTGATCATTAGTTGAAAACTGGAATTCATCAACCTCCAGCGTGTCCCCAGTGTAGAAGCCTGTGAAGTTCATCTTAATGAACCCCCCCCCCCTCTCCCCCTTCCACCCCACTACCCCCACCCCCCTTTACAGCCTTTCACAGGGATGGAGAGAGAGAGAGGAGTAGGAGGCAACATCATGCGTGGCAGGAAGCGGTGCGGCGCGGTTATCGATTCGGCGGTTGCTTAACAATTCCATGAGTAGCCCAGAGTGCTGATCCTTCTTACCTTGATAGGTGTGTTAATACCATCTGCATGGTGGGTAACCCCTGCCGCCTGCGTGGAGAGCACCCCCACCACCCCCCTGCCCCCCCCCCCCACCCCCCGCCCCCACCACCACCCACCCCCCTCTCTCCCGGGGAGCGCTGAGGGGAGGACCAGCGCTTGCTAATTAATAATTCACCCGGGCCAGACTCCTCCCCCCCGGTGGCGGCTCCACGTGATTACAGCGAGCAGCCAGGAGTCAAGGTTAGTGGTAATGATAGAACGGCACACCAACAATAACTAGCCAGGATTGGCCTTCCCAGTGGTGTGCGAGGGAAGGAGTCGGAGAGAGAGAGAGCGGGAGGATGAAGCCTTCAGTGGAGCGCACAGACAGGGAGGTAAAAAGGGGAGGGGAGGGGAGGGGAGGGGGGAGGGGGGTTTAGGAGTGCTGCATAAGACCCTTTGCAGAAAGGTTTTTTTAGACGTGGGGGCCTTCTTAGAAGTACGGTGTAAAATTAATGCAGAGGTCTTGGAGAGTAAATATTGAATAAGTGCAGCTCAATGGAGTTGAAAATCAAAAGCACCTCCTCGGGAGCTGTTGGCCTCCCGAAACCGCGCGCTGGTGTTTGCTGACCTCTGCATTAGCATTATTTTAGCAAGAGGAAGACCGGGGAGGTATGTTTTGGGGAGAGCAGAGGAGGGAGGGAGGGAGGGAGGGAGGGATGGAAGAGTGGAGGAGGGCAGGGCAGCCTGTGGTGAACACGAAGAGAGAGGGAAGCGAGTCTTGCGAAGGCCGGAGCCCTTCTACTCGCAAAGCTCGCAGAAAGAAGAGGAGGAAGAGGAGGAGGAGGAGGAGGCGGCGGAGGAGGAGGAGGAGGGCTCTCGAAAAAAGCAGCTAGCAGCCATCAGGAGTGCCAAGGCCCGAGGCCCCCCGACTAGCACAGACTCGGTGAGTAAACCTTGACTTTGCGCACTAACACAGCCCACACTCTGGATGGGAGACCTGACCCAAGACTGGGGGTTTTTTTGGCAGCGAGCTTGGTTTTTTTAGACGGGAGCGCTTTGGCCAACTTTAACCCCGGACACATCGCTTTTTAACTCCGGCTGCCGAGGCTGTTAAAGATCTCAAAGAGCGCGCTGTTTTCTCCGCTCACATTCTCACCACCGTCTGTCACGATCGATTACGAAACAAGTGCTTAAGCCGCCGTGTCCGGGAGGCAAGTTGCCGGCCGTCAAGCGGGATCGCAAATCATTTTCGAGGTTTTTTTTTTTTTGGAGTTGTTGTTGTGTTGTTTTTTTTTTGTTTCTTCCCCCCCCCCCCCCCGCTTCTCTGTGGTGTGGGCACATATTTCGGTTGGAATAGAATAGCGCGGTGTCAGATTCCGAAATGGCTCTTTTTGTTCGAGCGATTCTTCTCGGCGAATTGGAAGTGATGCTTCACCTTGCGTGGTTAGTGCACGGTGTTGGGGGGGGGGGGGGGGGGGGGGGGGGGGGGGGGGGCGGGGGGGGAAGCGGCTTTGGAAGTCTCGTTTTACAAGCTGCCAGTTCCTTCGGTATCGGAAGAGGCTGAACTACGGCAAAGCTTCCCTCAAGCGTAATATCGTTTTGGTGATTGAAGTTCAACACCACCTAATACAAAACTCAACCTAGTACTTGAACTACTAGTTTGCTTAGTTGTGGTGAAACAACAGTGGTGGAAAGTAACTAAGTACATTTACTCAAGTACTGTACTTAAGTACAGTTTTGAGGTACTTGTACTTTACTTGAGTATTTCCATTTTATGCTACTTTGTACTTATACTCACTACATTTTAGAGGGAAATATTGTACTTTTTACTCCATTACATATATTTCACAGCTATAGTTACTAGTTGCTTTTCAGATCAATATTTTATATTTAAAACATTTGATCCTTTTTTATAAAATAACTATAAAATAGCATTGTTATAGATTATACAGTGATTCTCAACCTTTTTCACATCAAGGACCCTAATTTAGTCATTTAGAGCCACAGACCCCAGCTGATGAGATTTTGTCTCTCGGACCCAAATCTGAGAATATTTTTATGATTTTATCCAGAATTCCATGACTATTTGTATTGTAGGTAGAGAGATAACAGTGAGACTATGATCAAAATAGTCTTCTAATTGTGTTAACTTTTTGTAAATTAAATAATGCTGAAGTTTAACAATTCATCAATTTGCTGGGGACCCCCTGGAACCCCCTCAAGGACCCCTGGTGGTCCTTGAGGACTCTCAACGTGGGTCCCACGTTAAAATATAACTCTCTAATGGGGACAGTTTGCATAATGAGTATGTTTATGTTTATGTTTGATACTCTAAGTACATTTTGCTGCCAATACTTATGTACTTTTACTTAAGTAAGATTTTGAATGCAGGACTTTTACTTGTAATGGAGTATCTTCACATTGTTGTATTGCTACTTTTACTTAAGTAAAAGATCTCAGTACTTCTTCCACCACTGGAAACAACTCCCCTGCACTGTTAGTATTGTTCTTTTGCTACCAAATCATGCTGGTATGCACTAAGGCTTGACTGATATCAGTTTGTTGATATTGGCCCTTTATTAATATTGGATATGATCCAGTCAGTGTCGTCCATCTCTCATATGATGGAGCATATGACCACAGCTACAGAAAAACAGTCTGGAAAACCTCACATGAAGTTTGATTTCTTTGCACATTTTACTGATGAATTTAATTGTTCAATAATGTTTACTGTAAATGAATTCATTTCAATTCATAGGTATTAATGTTCCCCCCACCACTGAATACGTGTGTGGGTCACCCTGCCTTAAAGAGCTGCTAACACCAAAAGAATTTCATTGGTTTGGGTTTCAATGGAGAGTTTTAGTGTTTACATGCTTCTTTTGGCATGAAAATTGCCAATTTAAAGGTCCCATATTCTCCATTTGTGTTTTATTTATGTCTTGAGGTCAAAAACACTCAATCCATTTCCAGCATCTCTCTGAGCCTTACCAAGAACAGGCTGTTTCTGTCGCTGTGTCTTTAAGGCTCATTAATATTAACGAACCCTCTGTTCCGATTGGCTAACCGTTTCAAGAGTGAAATGTGAGACGCCGCGGCCCGGCAGCTACAGGTAGGGAAAACTCTCGGTAATAAACAATGACAACCGCTCAACCGCTTTGAAAAAAACACTTTGTTAGTCTATTATTTATTACAAAAATGATAATGAGCGAACCTTTGTGACGCCACAAAGTTACGGAAGTCCAATCAAAGAGGCTTTATAATGAAAGAGGCAAGGGGAATCCTGTTTTACACCATAATGGGACCTTTAAAGATATTGAATATCAGCACAAAATATCAGGTATTGGCAGTCCAAACATCTATTGGTATCAGCCTTCAAAAACCCAAATCAGTTGAACCCTATTATGCAAACTGCTGCTATGGAGTCTACAGTATAAGCAGGTTCGTTCATCAAAAGGAATAGCACTTTCATTATTTGTTTGTTGGAGAAGTCTCCTACACATCAACAAGAAAGGCTTTTTTCCTCAGATCAGAGGTGGATTCAAACTCACAACATCACAAGCAGTCGGGACGCATCTAAACCCTCGGAGCCACCGAGACACCCCGGGGTGCTGTGGATAAATTAGGTGCATTATTACGTTGCGCTCGCTTTGTGGAGCCATCAATCGGCTGCAATCTCTTAGCGCACGAAATGGTGAAAGGTCTTCCCGTGAATGAATGAGTACAAACATGAATCATACACACCGGAATCAGTCACTTTGAAAGACTTTGTTCATTTTGCTGGATGACCAAGATAAAGATGAAGTGGTAAAGCATAGCGAAATGTCCAGGAATGATTTCTGGGATGCATTTTCCTTAATGCACATCTGGTTCCAGTGACCTTTACTAGATGTCACCTCCTTTCTCACCTATTTTTCCTACTTTCCACTGCACAGGCTTACTAAGCAGAGCAACACAAATGAACTATTACCTATGGGTTTTCCCTCAATAGTGTA